>NC_067470.1:9272500-9572500 GCF_025434085.1 Hippocampus zosterae
GAAGGAATTTTCACCTCATCATCATCGTCGTCAACCACGCCGCCACCGCTGCAATCTCAAGACGCTTTACAGGAAGCCGACGTCCTGCCCAGTGAAGCGGCATATGCTTAAAAAAAAAAACCCAAAACTGTTTAAAGAGAAATCTATTTATTTTTGTACCACAGATATTTATGTATTTATGCCTTTGTACATACTGTATGTTTAACTGTATATAAGGTTACTTTCATATCGAAGGAGGCTCTATTTACAAGTCCCGCCCTTTTGTCACGTGAGCTATTAAATCATGCAAATTGTATTCAGAATTCTCAATTGTTTAGCAATATTGATTATCAATACACATTTTTTGAAAATACTATTTGTTTTTCTTTTTTAAAGGCAATTTTTAATCGCAATTCTGAAGATTTTTCTTTTATTCAAAATTGAAACTTTTTAAGGGGACACAATTATGTACTCAAAATAAAATTACAATTGTGTAGAAATCTCCACCAAACATACTATTTATTTGAGTAAAAACTAGAATGTTCTAATTCGAGGAAAAACAATTCCAAGTTCAATTTGTTTAACTTCTAATTATGAATTCATTTTGAAAATATTGGAAATTGTTTTCATTTCCCCGTCGCCCCCCACCTTGCTGAAATGTAATCGTGAAGGCAACTTTTAGAAAATAAGTTGTAAAGGGTTTTTGGGGGCAGGGGGATTTCAATTTAATTGTACATTTTGTTCAAGATTCTAAAAAAAACGATTTTTAAAATTCAATTCAAAATTTGTTTCTATTCATTAAGGCCATATCTCGTTCTTTGAAATTGAGTTTTTAAAAAAAATAATAAAAATCTATTGACATTTCTTTCCCCCGCCCCCATTTTTTTTTTAATTTTGATGAACTTCAGGGGTAAAACAAGAAAAAAAAAACTTTCTTTGAACCAGCACTTATCGCGTGGCTCATTCCTCCCCTTCTTTATGGATCCCTCAATAACGCTTTTCATTGATTATGTATAGCAATAACCGCATCATTAACAAGCTATTTGTGAGCGTTTGCCACATTGTGAAAAAAGATGATATATTGTTATTTATTTTCTCAAGTCACTGAACGGCGTTGTGGACATTCTATCAGTCACGATAAGCTGAATCCATGTCTGCTTTGTTACCAAAATAGCCGCCTGTGGCAGCTGTCAGTATTTCTCACGTCACTGTTTTTTTTTTACAAGTATTATGCCTTTCTTGTGCCAGCAAAAATGAAGGAAATCACAGTGTAGCCTGTCCTCTGTCTGTTTGCGTGTGCCTACATGAGCTGGAGCACTATTGCATGTAAATAAAAGCTTATGAAGCCGATTTGTGTTTGTGGTGCATTTTTCCCCAATTCTCCCGCTTGGTATTTTTCACGTTTATTGAGCCTCCGCGAGCAAAAACATTTGACCGTTATAATTTGTTTGGAAGTTAACATTGTTTCAATTGTGCCAGTCGCTCTGCTAAACGTAGCCTGCTGTGCACCCCTGGCAAAAAGTCTGAAAACTTTTGACACACAAATGCTAATGTGTAATAAAAGACCAGGGGCAAACCAACCTTTTTGAAACCGAGAGCTACTTCTTGGGTACTAATCGATGCAAAGTTTGATCTACACTTCTATGATAACAATCGTGCTCAAATTTCCTTTAATCGTGTTATTGTTACTACGAATAATTATGAATAACTTTTGTGTAGACTGATCATAACTCATTCAGTGCCAGCCATTTTTCTCAAATTGAAGGTCACTTTGATTGCAAAATAGCTTATTGCAGGATAGACGCTGCACTAATGCATGACCTATGTATTAAGTTTTCAATACCGTTGAGCTGTGCGTGTGCGCGTGTATTCGTCAAAGATGACAATGGGACTTCGTCCTTTTTTAAATTTAATTTGAAAATGCTCTGTTGAGTTAGCTGCCGGTATTTATCCATGTTCTCACTACCTCACAGCTTCCGCACGCCGCCTCGGGACGCAGAATCGCCGTACCACAGCCCACACTCGGACGAATTGTGGACCAAGATCTGATCACAGTCACTCCTGCCATCTCCATCTAGTGGTGATAGATATATAATACTGTAATCATTCCCGCAGCCTTGATATTTACTGAGGGAGGTGAGCGAAGCCCTTCATATTTTTGTAATAAAAACATCAAAAATGATAGGGTTCATGCAAACGCGTTTTTACGGTCTGGCATTGAATGAGTTTTTAATGATTTTTCCCAAGGGGTAAATATCAATATGCCGGACTTTATTTGTATAAATCTCTGCCAATGTTCCTATTTTCATGTACTGTAATCACAGCTACAAAATCACAATGTCCTATCACGGATTTTAATTTTAGAAGCGACTCGCGGGCTACTCGTGTGGTCCTTGGGTCATTTCAGTGGAACCTCGAGTTACGAACTCCCCTTTTCCGTACAAATTGAGTAACGGGTCCTTTTTTCGTAGTCATTTTACCACTATTTTCTATAGACGAGCGGCTCGATCTCTGTTGTTTACTCTTGCATTGCGTCACCCTCATTGGCGACGTGCATCACGAATTGCGGTAAACTTTACAGCAGTTCGCCAATTTATAGTGTATAGCGGTAATTTGTTGTACAGTTCTGTTGTCCCTCCGCGGTTAAAGGCGCGGACGGAAATTTATTGCATTTGTAGGCGGAAGTTCCACACCCACATGTTTGATCATCCAATCACAAATCTAATAGCTTTAGTGAATGACGTTAGCCGAATGAAAGTTCGTAAATCTTTTAATTCTCCCCAAAAATAGAGTTTAACGTGTTTATAATGTTTATTCGCTTTTTGCATCTCTTTAATGAAGAAAACGGACTGTTAACGTCTTTGTTATGTCACGTGTTGTCGCCAGGCGGAAGTTCCTCGACGTCCGACATTCAGCCAATCAAAGATGCCAGAAACAGCCGCGTTGTTATGAATGAATGCGAAACACGGCCCAATGTCGACTGGATACATTGAACGGAATGGCTCCCAAAAGGGAAAACCGCTTCAAAGGAGCGTTCGAAAGCGTTAAGCAGTCACAAAGACTTCTAAAATAAAAAGAAACTGCTTCAAGGGAGCCTTCGAAAACGCTTTCAAGTTGTATAACCCAGCTCTGCATCAAGCAAGGAAGGCAAGGTAGGCACCGACCCGTACGCTATTATTGATGCTTTCCTCTTTCTTGACTGTGATAAAAAGATCCAAATAAATGTGTAGCGAATTACTCTTGTAAATCGGATGTCCCCAACCATGGAACTGTGGTCCCAAAGACTAGTAAATTGCGAGGAGTTTGTACAGGCAGGAATTAAACTTTTTTAAAATTATTTAAATAAAATACTTCACTTGAAATACTTACATTCCAGAAAAATCTAAAATATTTGTATTAAACACACTTTAAAAATTCCTAGTTTATTGTTTTACAAAAACATTTTGAAACCTAATAAGTCATTTTAAATGGCACTGTTTCGACAAAATGTTCATAGCGTAGGGGAGTCGAAGCACGCCACCTAGTTGTGAGACAAACTTTCAGCAGGCAGAGATGTCAAACATCCCCTTATAAACTTTATTAATTTTCTTTATGTACAAATGCACAATCTAACCTTCTGATATGAAACGTGTGTATTTACAAAACAGTCTTGATTCTGTACAGAACAACCTGATATACTGTAAGTTAGTCAAATACATTAACGCTGCAGGTTTCTTCTTTCTTCAACAACATATAGAAAACCAAAGAGTTCTTGTTCCAAACAGACTGGATTGTTCTTTTACAAACAAACTGATAACGCCGCCGGTAAAGCTAAAAGCAAAAGCAAAAAACTGATCAATGAACATGACAACAAATGCGATCGAAAGAGTCACGTAAACAATTGCCCCCTTTCACATTGTTTGTCGCCGTTTCCTCGGTCACACGGCTGAGCTGCCGTCGTGTCCGAGGATGTGGCTGATGTTGTGCGCCGGCCTGTTGGGTTGCTTGCCCGAATCGGCGGCGGACGCATTGGCAAGCGACAGCAGCGGCGACATGGGCATGGCCGAGCCGTCGGTGGGCATCCCGGCGGCGATCTCTGGGAAGAGCGACGTGAGACTGAAATTGGAGATGTGCGGCGTGATGCCTGACGAGTTGGCGATGGGCATGGGTGGCATGTCGGGCAGCAGTGGGAAGCTGGCTTGCGCAAAGCCGACGGCGCGCGGCGGCGACAGGATGGAGCCGAAGCGGTTGTTGAGGGGCGGCGGGGCGCTGGGCTTGTCGGGGCCGGGGCTGGTGAACATCTGGTTGGAAAAGTACTGCAGGGTGACGTCGCCCGGCAGGCTGGGGTGGGCGGCTGGCGAGTAGGACGGGTAGAAGGAGGGTAACGTGTTCTGCGGCTCGACGGGGATCAGGGAGGGCGTGCGCGAGGAAGCGTTGGGTTGACTGACGGGCGGGATGAAGGTGGAGTTGGCGTTGATGGGCGGGTTCATGCCGCCTTCGGGGATGAACGGGAAACCGAAGTTCTGCGCCAGGTGCTGCTCGGCCACCAGGTTGTTGTCTCCGGGCGCCTGGGAGCCGTCCGCCATGAAGCGTACGATGGTGCTGCGCCGCGCTTCGCCCCCCGACTGCGTCCGGCCCAGGAGCACGCCGCCCCCGGACGGGAGGGGCAGATGGCCTTCGGGCTCGAACGGGTTGCCGGGCCGCAGTGTCCCCGGGCGGGGCCGCTCGCCCGGTCTCAGCTTGGCAGGCGGCGCGTGCCGCGAATGCTGGCTGACGGGCGGCCTGGAGGGTGCCGAAGGGCGGCCCGGTTCGGCGGGGTGGGCCGCCCGCACGCCACCGTGCATATTGGTGTTGACCTGAGAAATGTGGCTTTTGTTCATGGCGGAGGCTTTCTGGCCGGGGCTGGACGCTTTGACCTGGATGTCCACCGAGGGGTACTCCATGCTGACCGGCGGGCAGCATTGTGCCGTCCTCTGGTGGTTCCCGTCGGGCGACAGGAGGCTCTGCATGAAACTCTGGTGACAGGCTTCCTGCTCGCGCAGCAGCACCGGTCCTACGTGCGCCCCCTGTGGCCCCAGATGGACCCCCGCGTAGCCACCCGAGACCCGGTTCCTGCCGTCTGGCGGGGGGCCGGCGCCCATGCGGAAGGTTCCCTGCTGCGGCTGCGCCCTCTGCGGCTTGGCGGCCAGGTCGCTCCCTCGGGAAACCTGAGCCTCAAAACCGGCGAGCTGATGCGCACTTGGTCCCGCCGCGATGCTTTTGAACGGCAGGCACTCCGACACGCGCTGAACGTCGTTCGGGCCCGGGTGGTCCGACGGGATTCGTCCCTGCGGGTTGTGCGGCACGTTGGCTTTACCTCGTCCCGACGCGTCCATGTAGCCGCGCAGGTCGCCTTGCTCCGGCGCGGCGCCGCTGCGGCTCGGCGGTAGATGGTGAGCCATGCGCTGCTGCTGCTGCTGCTGATCGGCGCTCGTGGTGGTTTTGCCAATTAGCGCCTCGGCAGAGTAATTGGAGACGCGGTGGCGCTCCTGGCGCGATGGCGCGCACGACAGCTCGGACGAGCGCGACGCCGGATTGCTGGGCGGCGAGATGAGTTGCTGCTGCTGATGATCCAGGGTCCTGGAAGTCATCATCCTCTGCATGGCAGCGTGATCTTGGCCAGGCTGAGGGGTGACGCACAAAATACAAACGTCGTGTCACGTCGCAAAATGTCATTTCAGTCGGTTTCAATTCGAGGTTTGGTGAAAATGCTTTGTTTTAGATCCGTCTTTATTCGGATAATTTATTTTTCTACATGACTAATTGTAGAAAATAATACATCACTCATTTTGTATTAAAGTATCATTTTCAAACAATGAAAACTCAGGAAAGAACTAAAAACCGACAAACTACTTTTGACAACAAAATAAAATAATGCCTAAAATGAAAACCGAACGGACTGTTTGCGATTCTAAAATGTAGCATAGTCAACTATAATTATAGCAAAAATGTTCGTTTTTGTCAATTCATCTCTTTCGCAAGCTTTCGGGTTTCACGTCAAGTGTAATTATTTTGGTAGTGCTGTATTCCTGCAGGCCAAATAGTAGTTTACTCTTTGACGCAATACAAACTACCTCTGAAAATTAAATAAAAGTAGACGAATTTCAAAATAAAATAAAAAAATATCGTGCTATTTTCACCCTGGTCACGAGTGGGTCCACAAAAACAAGTCTGCCATTTTGGTTGTCCAATTAGGAGTCGCACAACGGTCCCATTTGTATCGGGAAACCAATTTTCCAGAGTTGTAGACCGGTTCCCACCACGTATTGGAACTTGACCAACCTGGACTCGAGTGACCACTTGACAATACGAGCGGCGACGACGAACCTTGAGGTGGTCCTGCTGCGCCAGGTGGCTGTTGTGGTGGGCTCTGGCTCCTGCTGCCTGGGCCTCGCAGCTTTTCTCCTGGTGTCGAAAGTGCTGCTGCTGCTGCTGTATCTGTTGTTGCAAATGCTGCTGGTGCCTGCTGTGGGAGTTCTGCTGCTGCTGCTGCAGCTGTTGATGATGTTGCTGTTGGTGCTGCTGCTGCTGTTGGTGCGCAGGCACTTGGCGTTGCTGCGGATGCGACTGTTGATGCTGATGCGCCGCCTGTTGCGGGTGCGCGTGCTGCCGTTGGACGGCGGACTTTTCGAGGTGATGCTGCTTTTGCTGCAGGGCGGCGGCCGGCGAGCCGCTCTGGCTGCCTCGGACCAGCCCCCTCTTCTTCTGCGCGTGCTGCTCTTGCTGGAGCGCCCTCTGGTGGAGCGAGTGGCACTGCGCGGCGTCGGGCTGGGTCGGGTGGTGTTGCAAATGGTACAGGTGGTGTCTCTGCTGCTCTTGCTGCTGCTGTTTCATGTACAGGTTGCCTCCCAGGTGCTGGGCGGCGGGATGTTGCGGATGACCCTGGGGCGGGTGGAGCACCCCCGGCTGGGTCTGCTCGGGGGGGCAGTGCGCCTCCGTGGCTCGGACGACGGTGCTCATGAAGGAGTTTGTGGAGAAGAGGGAGCCCTCGGAGTTGATCCTCGACGAGGGAGGCATTTGTCCGACCATCATCTGCCCGTGGTCCGCCCCTTTCACGTCCATGTGGCCCACGGCGGGCGCCGGCGCCGGGCACGCCTTGGGTCGTTTGCCGCCGTTGAGCAGGACTTCCTCCTGGGCCTGCCGCTTGGAGAGGATCTTGACTTGCCGCTCCGCCTGAGCCCTCATCAAAGCCGTTTTCATGGGGGCGTACTCGTTCAGCTGGCCGGCACCCGAGCAGGGCGACAGCGTGTTGTTGGACGATTGGGAAATGTGGACCGAGGCCACGGCGGGCGAGGGGGCCGAGCACTGCTGGCCCGCCAGACTGGGAGATCCCGGGAAGGGTTGCTGAGAGGAGCTGGGCCTGATCAGGTTGTTGACGCTCAAGCTGGCCACGGTGCCGCTTTGGGCCGAGGTCTGAGTCTGGACCTGCGGCAGAGACTGCGACTGGGAGTACGTGATGAGATGAGCCGCCGGGTTCTGCGGATGCCTGCTTCCGCCGGTCCCGCTGACGGACCCGTCGCCACCCTGCCCTCTGACGGACACCTGACCGGGAGCTTTAACCACGTCCACGGGTTTGCTCACTTTGGCTTGCTGCGCGGCGGTGGCTTTTTCCCGACTGGCGGGACCTTTTGGCGGTTGCCACGCGGCCGGGGCGGCGGCGGAGGCGGAGTCATTCCCGACGCAGCTTCCAGCCCTCCTCCCCGGACTGTCCTGTTCCAACATGGCCAACGCGAGCATCTCGGCCTGCTCGGATGTGAAGGTAAACGTTCCAAAGGAGCCAGAGGAAGCGCTCATGTCCTGACCTTGTGGGAGCATGGAGGCCACCGAAAAGCCTCTGCCTCCCCCCGCCACTGTCGACATGGGAGAATCCGTCTCGGGGGGCTCCAAAGTGTGATCATCGAGGTTTGTGTAAACTCCGTGAGATAGCGCAAAGTCTTTCTTCTGCGTTGTATCGGACGATGCTAAGCTTGTAGCGGGCCTCTCTTCTTGGGCCTGTCGGGTCTTCGCCTCCGCCGCTAACGGCGGCGGAGGAAGTTTGACGCTGGGGTCGGGCTGCCGTGTCGTACAAGCGCCAACCGACGGCGACGGAGTTGAGGTTGTGGACGCGGTGGATGAAGAAGCGGGTTCTTTACCGCAAGGCGCCGATTTGATGTCGTTGGGTTGTTGTGGACAGGATACCGATTGTGTACTCTGAGTTGCTGTGGCGCAAACCGAAGTAGGACGTGCCGCGTGAGCGGCGGTGGCGCCGTTCGCGACGTCACCGCCGGTCACAGCCGCGAAAACGGTTGCGCTCGATTTCGATACCCTCGACGGAAGAGCCGAGTTACTTTGCGTGGTGCGAGTCTCGGTGCCGGTCGTTTCGCGTTCTACAGGCTTGCTCGCCGCCAAGCTCCCGTTTGAAGCTGCGGCCGCTTTGTCATTCGCGGCCACGGCTCCGATCGCCGAAACCGCGGCCGGCGCCGCGCTGACGGTCACAAGTGCCTTCGCAGCAACGCTTGCGCTCGCTCGACTGGAAATAACATCATCGGCATTGACGTCGACCGAGCCGACGCTTTTTGGCCGGGGCTGATCAAGTACCGTCGGGCCGCTGGATGTAACGCAAACGAGGGTTTTCGACGGGCTTTGTGGGCAAGTGACACTTTGTACGGTTCCGGCAGACTCGGTCAGAGCAGCTACCGGAGGAACGTCTGAGGCAGGAGATGCCATCTGTTTTTCGTCTGAGCTAGCTTGGCTGAGCATGCTTTTCTTCGATGCTTTCGTCCTTTTCGCCGCCGATCGCTTAGCGTGCAGAGTCGTCTGCAGCCTCTTTCCGGCAGCCTTGGCCGCACTCGCCGCTTGTCCAGATTTGACTGGCGCTTTCGATTGCTGGACAGGCGGGACCGCCGCGGCTCCGGGGACGGTCCCGGGAGCAGTAGCCAGTTGTTTCTGCCGCACCGCCGGAGATGGAGTCGCTGCAGGCGGGCCGCTGTTGTTGCTCTGGCTAGAAATGCTCAGCGGAAGGCCCTGGGAGATGCTCTGGTTGAGAGAACTGAGGGCCCCGAGACTCTTGAGAGCCACGTTGGTGGTGGGTTCCTCCGTGGTGGTCGGCTGGATCAGCTGAATTGTACTTTGGGATGCGGTTTTGTCCGAAGTCTTCATGGCCTTTAGGGCGAAAACCTGCCCGTTCACAGTGATGGTCTGCGGCGTCGCGTGGACTTCGGCAGGTGTCTGGCTCGCCTGTGACGAATGGCTCACCGGAGGCTGCGCCGGGCGCGGGAGAATGTGCACCAGCTGCTTCCCGCCCACGCTCTGCAATGTTGATGTTGAACTGTTGGCTGTTTGAGTGGCTGGCGCCGACGAAGGCGCGGCGGCGGCAGGGGGGGCGGCGGCGACGGGGGCCGCGACCAAGCCAAGATTAGGATTCTGAGGGGCGGGTGCAGCGTGATTAGAAGCTTGGATGATGACGATATGTTGACAGGGCGCCGGATTGCTCGCTTCTTCTCTTATGACCGGCTGGCTCGGGCAGGAGTTGGCCTGCTGCAGAATGACCACGCTGGGGTTGTTGCTGTTGCTGCTCTGCGGCGCCGTGGCCGCCGCGCCGCTCGCTTTGACCTGCAGCACCTGCATGGTCTGGAGGAGCGGCAGCACGGCGGCCTGCGGTTGAGCTTGAGGGATCAGCGCCGCCGAAGGGTGGGGAACGAGCGAGGCGGGCTGGAGGACGGCCGACTGGGGCTGGGAAACGACGGCGGGATGGGCCACCGCGGCCGGCTGCGGTAGCACGGCGCACCGAGGTTGCGGGGCCAGGACTGGGACGGCAGGGCGCAGCTGCGGCGGGTTTGCCTGAATATGCGCGGTGACGGGGGCTTGTTGCGCAGGCGCAGGAGGAGGCCGCATCTGGATTTGAATCGGCCGAACCGGAGGAGGCTTGGGGCCCGCGGGACACACCGTCACCTGGCGGACAGCCTGCGTGGTGCTACCGAGACTCTGGCAGACGGGCTGCACCGTGTTGCCCGCCATCTGCAGCGTTGTCCACGTGGTTTGCGTGCTGCCCGCCGCCCCCGCTCGGAGAAGGGCTTGACTGTTGGGGATGCCAGTGTAACTTACGGTCCTGAGGGCGGTGTCCCTCACAGTCTGATTTATTGTGGCGAGACAGGAGACGGGCAGTGGAGGCGCTGAAGGCGGGGCTACGTTGGTCTGGGCGGAGGCGGCAGGGGGCTGGGGCAGCCCGGCGTTTACGGCGGGGAGATGGAGGGTGATGTACGACACGGAGGGCGGCTGAGGCGTCTTCTCAATCGCACGCTGCTCCACCAACGCGAGGCCTGCCGTCGACTGGGCGACGCTGGAACCGGAGTGAAGCGACGCGGCGGAAGTAGTGACTTGGAGCAAGGCTCCGTTCACCCTCACGCTTGCGCTCGCCTCCAAGGGGGGCTGGAGGATTAAGGTTTCCGAGGGCTGCTTCCCGGGGGCGGTCTCTTTTCCCGTGGGGCACGTCACGTTGCCGTTGGAATAGACGATGATGCCCTTGGGCAGCTGATGAGTGGGGGTCACTTTGGCCACTTTGGCACAGCTCCGCTTGCCCTTCCAGTGGACCGTGGGGTCTTCAAGGAAATTGATGTCGTGGGCTTTGAGGAGTTCGATGTAGTGGGCGCTCTCCTTGCGAAGCTCCTCGCAATGATGCCGCAGTCGGCGGATCTCCTCCGCTGTGGAAGCCAAGAACATACGACCATTTGTCCCATGCCCAGGCTGGAAAAAATACTTCCACCAATGCAATACATTCTGCCAGATATCACAATCAGGAAAACCTCTCTCTCTCGCTTTCATGTGTCAAAAAATATATATACCTTATTGGCCCGAATATAAGACGGTGTTTCTTGCATTGAAATAAGACTGAAAAAGTGGGCGTTGTCTTATATTCGGGGTCTAGACATTATACCCATTCACGACGCTAGATGGCGCCAGATATCATTGAAGCGAATGCTGAACTTGACTCCCCTGTCACGAAGAATAAAAATAAAAATAGCGGTAGCACGAAGAATAAAAATAAAATATAGCGGTAAGAAACAAAAGAGAAGAAAATAATAGGAGAGAACAGAAAATGGAGAAACGTAGCGACAATCTGGAGAAAAGTGGGTCAAAGATCGGCCAGGTTAACCTGCAGCTGAAAAGTTATGATGTAATTTACATTTCAAAAACCAGACACAATTCATTTAAGAATGTGATTGCACTTTAGTTTACATATTTAAATGTTCCGATATTAAGATTTGAATGAGGCAAAATAACATGCTTTTTCTCTCAAATATATTGTTAGAATCATTTGTTTCAGATGTACTGTAATTATTTTCTGTATAAAAATGATTTTGGTGTTCAAAAAGTCTTTTTTCAAACTTGGAAAAAGAGGGGGATCATCTTTTAATCAGCGCCGTCTTAGATTCAGGCCAATACGGTATATGCCTGCTTTCATAGAAAGCACCTGTCCTGCTACTATCAAAGGAAAAATAACATTTAGTGTTGTTGGGAAAAAAGGGATTCTTCATCAGCATTACAAATTGTTGTATTCTGATGTGATCTAATCTTTACCTTGGACTTTATCACCGCCTTCCAGGAGCAGCGTGTCATTTTGTTTCTTCAGCTCTGTGATGTAGCGAAAAGCCTGGTCCAGGATCATGTTCTTACTCTGCATACACAGGACAAGGGTGAGTGAACTGAATTGAATTTACAATAGCACTCGAATGCGTTTCACCTGTTTTAGCGCTTGTGAACACGGCAACAGATTGCCAATGCGGTTGATCCCTGCATTTATCTTCTCTTTGCGGTGCCGCTCAACTGAACACAAAAGTGGAAATGTAGGTGACCGCAAGGTCAAGACAGGTGACATTTAAACATTTGAATATTTTACCAGCATTGTGGGATTCTTTGTTTTTCTTCTTTCTGCAAAATAGTTGGGAAACAAAGCTGATTATTTAACAGGACGGGTTTTTTTAAAGCGGTGATAATTCAAATCAGATTTACTTTGGTTTTCGACCAGTTGTCTCGGTTTCAGTGATCTCAGGCATCCTTTCCCAAACTGTTGCCTGACAGGCGGGTTAGCACACCCTCACCAGTTTGACCTGAGATCCTTCCTGTGGCCGTCCTGCAATGCAAACATCCTTGCAACAATATCCACGATGACACTACATGCATAAAATAAATTAAAGATACTGTAAATCGGAGAACTTGTCCCAGGGTGGCTTAGAAGCAATCGTTGCCCCATTAAAACAAATACAATGCTCCTGCAACACACAACCTTTAGATAGCATTGCAAGTACTCTTGGCTCATTTGAATGCGTTTGTACGCAAAGTGTGACAAAACGCGTATTCTGGATATTGTGCAGTGGCTTTATTTAGTTAGCACACTGTTGAATCAAAAACAAAGTAGCAATATGTGCTTAACCCGGCTAGCTCGCTAATAATTAGCCTAGCTCATTTTTTAACCCGAAAACGAGCGCCGTTTCGTCGCTACTCCGCTGAAAAAACGCTTTTATAAGAGGGCATATTCCCACCCACCTGTAGTTTGGACATTTTATTTAGGTGTCAGCGCCAACGACAACTTCAGAGAGATGTTTGAAAAGCTAACTGTGTGCTAACTCCCTTAGCATGCTATTTCAACCCAGCTCCCAAAACAATCCGAGCTGTGAGAAGAGGCGGGCGCCCAAGGAAAACATCCAATCAGATTTCAAAGCATGGGCGAAGTAGCCAATCAAAAAGCGCGTATGGATGTGCGTAAATCTCAACCACTTTTGTATGTTGGTGAAGTCTTATTTTTTTTTCTTCCGAAATTTAACCCAAAACGAGTTGCAGGATATTTAATTTCTTGGTACGCAGGCTGTTCTAATACATAATTTTCCTCACGAGTCGTTGTTTTGTTTTCATACTTTCAATTCGTTTGCATCGTGTGCTGGAAGAGGAACCGTGTCAAAACCATAAAGCCGGAAATTGAAAGACACAGCAAAGTGGTAAAGTCAAGCAATTATCGATACCATCTCTGATAATTCACAGGGTGAGTAATTTGTCTTCCTTCCCTTATACTTGTATCTTGACGACAGACATCATCTTTACTGCAAATAGTCATTTATTTAGACGTTAAAAAGTCATACAATATAGAGCTCCAGAAAAAGATAAAATTCTTCAAAGAAAGAAACCATGCTTATTCTACAGTAGAGAGGACACAAGTCTCCTTGCATGCATACGGAGTCAGAGCTTCCTCTGGGTAAAACACGCTCGCAGGCACGCACGCATACACGTTCGCACAAGAGCTTCAAAAAGAAAAACCACAAGCTGACCACTTCGGCGGCCAATTCTCGGCAGGAAGTTGTTGGGGGGGCGACCAGCTCTGCCATGTCGCCCTCCATTAAACAAAAAAAAAAGTGTTTCCCCTTTGCAGAAGAACGCATTGACATTCAATACTATTTCCCAAACCCAGGAGAACCTCTGAAACGCTCAACCTCTGCAATGTGAAAAATAAAACCAAACAAAAATCAAAAGAACAGCTAAATGGGGTTTTAAATGAATTTCAAACACACCACCACCTTAAGTGTTCCAAATGGCCAACGGAGAAAACATTCACCCGCCCCCCCAAAAAAACCACACAAACCATCATGTGCGGTCTTCTAAACCATTTCAAAACCAGAAACGAAGGATAACAGCCCCCTGTCCCCATTTAACATTTTAGAACTGCATCAAAACCAAGTCACGCACAAAGTACGCATTGCAAACACCACACTCAGGTTGTCAATCGGAGGAGCACTTTTTGGGACACTTTGTCAATCAGCTGTATGAGGAAACAGGGGTGAGGGGGGGTCAATCCAAATGTACTCATTTGCCAAGCGTTTTTTTTTTTCTTCCCCAATTTTGTCTTTGTAAGCATCCTTGAGGGGGGTGGGAGCGTTTGTCACAGATCTTTTATGCGCAGGTCAAGTGTGCTGGTTTTTCCGAAAAGCGGGTGATGCCCGCCTGCCCGTCGGTCGGTCCGTCCGCCCGTCACCCCCTCCTCTACTCAGTCTTCTGAAGCTCTCTGCTCGACGATACGCTCGGGCTTCGCAGGCTTTTCTGCAGGACGTGCGCGTCTGCCGGCTCTATCCTCTTATAGTAGTTCTTCTTCGTCTCGATGATCTCGAAGCCGAACTTTTGGTAGAAGTCGATGGCCGACTCATTGCTGATCTGCACGTGACTGGTGGAATGATTAAAAAAAAATCTGGAGTTAGAATATTGATTAATCAAGTAATTGAACTTAAAAAAAAAAAGATTTTTCTTGGTCGCCGTGCTCACATTCTACTGTAGTATTGGTGACTGTCTGTCTGGCTTTAAAAGACGAAACATGATCTGGTGAGTGACATGGGTGTCGGTGAATGAGAGTTGGCTGCTGTGAATTCATTCACTTTATTTTTAAATTCAGTGTGTACCACCACTGTTCGTGGGTAATATCAACTGGGCCGGCAACCATATAGCGAAAGTCTGCATTTAATTGCCGGCCACTGAAATGTATTTGAGAAATAAGGAACGAGTAGGAAATGGGTGGATGGATGGATGGTTTACACTTGTTCCAACAAAATGCAAATAGTGTACCTTTGCGATCATTTTATTCAAAGAGCAGTTTTGCTTTGCATTTAATACATATTTTTATGATGACGGATTAATCAATGTCCATTAAATCGGAAAACGTAGGACACTCACAGGTAAATGTTGTCAAAAGTGCCGTCCTTCTCGCAGATGTTGAGCACGTGGTTCAGCATCTTTGTACCTGCAGGTAGCAAAACAATTAAATAAAAACACTTTGGAAAAAAAAAACATTTTCCTCCATTTTGTGTAGCTCACCAATGCCGAGTCTCCGGTAGGGCGCGAGGCAGCCCAGTGTCATGATATACAATCGCTTCTGGTTCTGAGAGTGGTCCACTCGGCAGCACACGGCGCCCACCGCAATGTCATTAAAGTATGCTGCCAAATGAGAAGACCCCCCACCCCAAAAAAAACCCTTCAATTTAATCATCCTTTCCAAACTGTACATCTTCATGGTGTTCAATCGGTTAAGTTTTCTGCTGTACATGATAAAAGAATAAGACATACAGTATGTTCAACTGTTTGGGGGGAAAAAAACTTAATTGTGGTTGTCCCTTACCGAGCTTGGCAAGCTCGCCCACCTCGAGCACATCCTTGTAGAACTTGTCGTTGTAGCTGACGGGGAAGATAACCTGGTTGAGGCGCTTCAGCTGCTTGATGTTGTGGGGCGTCACGTCCCCCAGCTCGATCCGGCTACTGGAACAACAGCAAAACGGTCAAAGGGCTGACACAAAGCCCCACATCAGCGCAGTCGATCAGTAGCGCTGTGCTTTTTCGTTGGCTTTTTGGGGCATGAGATGACATCACCAACGGACAGAAACAAGCGAACACATGAGAAAAATCTGAAATTATCATTACATCGTTATAAAACAATGACAAGTTTTGCTGTGTTGTTGTTTTACTATGAACTGTGCCCATGTAGTGAAAATATGCGGTGCAATTTTGTTGCTTTATTTTTATCTTTACAAACAATGGCTCTGGTGTGAATGTATTGTGCTCACCATTCTCTCTCACACACACAAACACAGTTCCACTGACAATGCAGGAGAAAGGTGAGGAAGAACTGAACCCATCCATTCATTTTCTATAGCGCTTGTTCTCATTAGGATGTCGAGTCAGCTGCAGTTTAAGCAAGCTGACTTAAACCGTGGACTCAGACATGCTTACGGGTGTTCTGAAAGGTTTTCAATGAACATACCATGCAAGTAGAAGAAGTTGGGGAGGAAAAAAAGAACATGTCAATTCACACAGCCGAGTTTCGAACCCGCAAGAACCGCCAAGCCGCGAGATGAACCCCCTTGACCAAAAACGCACGCTTGTCATTGCTGACATTTAGTAACTACATTCCAAAGTCCATAATTAACCTTTGACGTGACTTTATTTTATATAAACAGAAACATAGTGCGGTTTCCTCATTAATTAGTTAGTTGGTGAGTGAATTCAGTAAACGAACGTTCACATTACCCGCTGTCTAATTAACGTGGGGAAAAAAACGCACATACGTAGGTTAGTTACTGCTCGCTAGTTCGAAACAGCCGCAAGCATTCCACACGCAGCGGCTTGAAATCGGCGGGCAATCGGCGATGACGTTCGGTCATCAACGGCGCTGTCGCGGGCTTCTTTTTATTCATCCACGACCGGCTCTGGTATCGAGTTTAAAAATAGCTTAGCCGGGCTAGGCTAAGCTAGCTAGTTTGGCTAGCCTCGCCGTCTCGTCCCCAGGTGATAAAATGAGTCGGCAACGACTTGATTCGCAGCTTAAGAAGCGAACACTCACCCTTTCATCCTAAACGGATATAATTTTCACCGAGTCTCGACTTTTAGCGTCGTAATTGGCGAGCACGGGGAGATTTGACAGAGTTGGGGTCGGGGATGCCTTCTCGTTTTACCCTCCACATGTAGCTCGTTGCGACGGTTAGCTTAGCCGCCGCACCGCTTTCCACGATTGTGGGGAGACTGTCAACCCTGACCCGGCGCACGCGCACTCGCAGCATCGCGCACGCGCACTACAACGGTGAACTACAACCGCGTGTGCCCTGATTTTGTTCTGTCATGGTGTAAACTACAGTAAAAGTTTTTGTTGGTTGTGTGTGTTTCTTTCGAGCGTTTGAAATGTTGGAACAACAATCACTAGTTTTATTAGGACACTTGTGAGAATAAAAGGGAAAAAAGATAAATTGGGTGTATGTGCGTGTTTGGTAGAGTTTTATGAAATTGCCACAGTGAACGATTAAAAGACTAAGTGTTTAATAAATAACAATTCGAAATAAAAATAAACTGTCCTTTAAATTAATTCATGGTTCATTCAACTTTATGCGAAACCAAAGTAGACCAACCTCTAAGACCAAAACAATTACATATTTTAAGTCGCATGTTGTTTATTGTAACGGATGAATTTATTGTTTGTGCTTGTTTTAATAAAATAAATGGCATGATCACCTTGAAAAATAATCGGATATTAAACCGCAGCATTAAGGAGGAAAAAATTGCAGTTAGATTCTTTTTTAAAAAAATATTCAGCCCTTGCTAGAAGTAGGTTAAGAACATGATAAATAGAATGAGAGGAAATGCTAATGTATTTTAGTAAGCTGTCAATGCCTTCTCTTAGGCTGAGACTCAAAAACATACCTAAAATAAGATTAAAAAATAAATATAAAACAGAGCTTTGAGAAAAACAAGACAAAGAAGGAAATAAAACAAATCGAAATGTGTACTGTTCATCCTCTTTCAATGCAAAACCCAGCAGGCCTGAGAGCCAGTCATGGATTAAAAAAAACTCACTCCATCTCAGGGGTTAAAAATGAGCGCTAAAGTCACTCCAGATTCATTTCTCGAGCGACTACATTTTGGCTCAAGCGTCAGTGCATAAATATTAGTCACGTGCTCGATTTGCCTTCGCTACTTTCGAAAAGTCACTTGGCCATTTGTTCAAATTACATCATCATAAAATTAATATACATTATTCAATATAAATACATTTCGAACGTAATATCCGAGCGTTTGAGAAAAATATTCATCGTGGATTGATTTTGTTTCGTGCAGTTCCGGGGAATGAACCAAAATGGCGGCCCGAGCAGCGGCAGCTTCCGTCCAGTGAATGAAGTCAGCTGACCTCTGCCTGCTGCTGTCACGCACTCCATCGCGCGTCGTTTTCTCTCGAAGCAAGACAGCAAAACAGCCGCTTCGCGACCACACGGTGAGCCACGTATATTCTTACGACAACCTGTCGTTGTTCAGACACCGCCGCGTACGCAATTTAATTCAGAATTGCTTGTTATTTTAAGGCTAGCAACCCATTGCGGCAAACATGCCGGGACCCCCTGTTCTGTCTCAGGCCGAGAGCGACTCTTGTCAGTGTTACCGAACAACCTTATTATTGTCATATTAACATGAAGTCTAAGCAGGGGGGTGGTAACAGGCTTATTTTGAAGGTTCTTCGCTGTAATTACAATAGGCGACACGGTTACGTCAAATGTATCAGGGGCGCCAAACATTGTGTCATAGCACTCGCTAGAAATAATACGAATTAGCCGAGTTCAAAACGGGTTAACTCGTTTTGAAGAAGCTTTCCAATTGACACCAGGATGTCAGGACTGTGACGCTTATATGTAAAATTCTAATCACATGGTATTTACCTTTCCACGCACACACTCCCTTCAGTTTAAGGAGGACACATGACCAGCTATACACCTTTTCACCGAAGTACAGTGACGACGAGCTATTATTACATATGAACCATACTAAAAATGGGGATTGCTATCTTCCCCATTCACAGTCACGGTGTGCATGCTCAATGCTTATTTTCCACTTCCTCATCTGGCCAGTAAGTCATATGCCACAGTCACATGATCATCAAGCATTGTGGTTTTGCTCACTGTCTTTATGTGGAATACAAGAAGGATTAGAATGATGTGATCAAGCAAACACATACACACACACATAAACGTACCGCTTGTCAATATTTGCAAGTAGATTAATTCATTATTGCTGCAGTTACGTCAATTGCCTAATAGTGACACCTTCCATGGACACTCGACAAGCAGCCTCCCAGGCCATGGAGGAGGGACAGTGAAGGTCACGGATAAAGTGTTTAAGGGCCACAACTGATGCACATGATTCCTTTTTTTCCCTCCTAGTTAGAAACCAGTGAAAATGGACACATCCAAGCTGCCCAAGATCCGAGATGAGGACAGAGAGAGCCAGTTTGGATATGTGCATGGAGTCTCCGGACCAGGTTACTGCCACACCATGTATTGTTTCTGTGATCCAGCATATTCCTAAACCCCGTATTATTATTTTTTTTTTTTTATGTACAATTTTTTTTCTTCACTTTAGTGGTGACAGCGACTGCCATGGCAGGGGCAGCCATGTACGAGCTGGTGCGTGTTGGACACAGCGAGCTGGTGGGAGAGATCATCCGGCTGGAGGGCGACATGGCCACCATCCAGGTCTATGAGGAGACTTGTATCCTTGTTGAAGGCCAGATGTGAAGTATACAGTCTCTGTACCCGCTCGGTGAAATGCTCTGGATGTGCATCTCCATCACAGAGAGATGCGATATCCATCCCCATGAATTTCAATTACGATACTATCTGATCCAATCCAGTTATGCTACAAAATGGTTCGCCTCAATTATAATACAATACAAATTCACTCCAATCATGATACATGTTGACATCATATGATCTGATGCAAATTTGTAACCCATGTTTCACAATGAGGAAGAGTCTCTTTGTATTTCCCTGACCTTGGAACTCAGCCGGCGTGTCCGTCGGCGACCCGGTGCTGCGTACCGGCAAGCCGCTCTCCGTGGAGCTGGGCCCGGGAATCATGGGCTCCATCTTCGACGGCATCCAGCGACCCCTGAAGGACATCAACGACCTCACGCAGAGCATCTACATCCCGAGAGGCGTCAACATCGGAGCCCTCAACCGAGACATCAAGTGGGAATTCTCCCCCGTCAAGAGTCTGCGGGTACGTGGGCGTGATAACAAGATCAGGGATGGTGGGTCATCAGTTGATTCCCATGGATTTTTCCACTTGTCTGTGTTAGGTTGGTAGTCACATCACAGGTGGCGACATCTACGGCATGGTGTATGAAAATTCCCTCATCAAGCACAAAATCATGCTCCCGCCCAAAAACCGGGGCACTGTGACCTACGTGGCGCCGCCTGGAAACTATGACCTCTCCGTGAGTTCCCCACATTATTTTTGGTTTCAAGGAGACAAATAAAAACCACTCTAAAAGTGTTTTAACCCTTTAATGCACCCCCAAAAAAAGATAACCAGTAACCTGCTAACCTGATAAGGTAACCGCTGTCCCTGAAAGGGTTAATAACACGTCAGTGACATTTCGTCCAACCGCACCATTCAGGACGTGGTGATGGAGCTGGAGTTCGAGGGTGTGAAGGAGAAGTTCACCATGGTGCAGGTGTGGCCCGTCAGACAAGTCCGGCCCGTCACGGAAAAGCTGCCCGCCAATCACCCGCTGCTGACTGGACAGAGAGTCCTGGATGCCCTTTTCCCGTCAGTCCTTTGAAATGTTTTTTCCCCCACTCGTGAAGACGCAGCGCTCCTCCGCCGTGGATCTCTTGAACCTCTTGCTTGAATTCCAGGTGCGTGCAGGGAGGAACCACAGCCATTCCCGGCGCTTTCGGCTGCGGGAAGACCGTCATCTCCCAGTCGCTGTCCAAATACTCCAACAGCGACGTCATCGTCTACGTCGGCTGCGGCGAGCGCGGGAACGAGATGTCAGAAGTGCTGCGAGATTTCCCCGAGGTGGGAAACGTTGCCAGCTACCAGTTCATGTCATCATCACTATTGTGTGTTTTTGTTCTTCATTCCCATCCATTTTCTCTCACAATTGCATTTGATGTCCTACGTCACATTTGTTGCCGGGCAGGATTGACGCGGCACAACCGGTTGTGTCCCAAACCCCACCGGAACCAAGAAAAGAAGCAAATAAATTATAGCATCTCCAAATTTTGGAGGTGTTTCTCAATTATTTTGCGCACTGATGCTCTGCAGAATTTGAAGAGCAAATTAAAATAAATGTATGTTTAATTTTGACATGGAAAATTGACATGAATGACACCGACTTGATACTTGATTTTGAAAAGCAACAACATACCGCCTAGAAAAAGCAGTCGAAAAGGAATAAAAACAAATATCTGTGGACAATAGAAAACCGCAAGACAAAAGAAATTGGTGTCGTCTTTCTCAAATGGCTTTCAAAACAATTGTGAAAAAATGCAATCCTAAGTGTCGTGTGCTTGAATCTCGAGGTGTCACGATTAATCGACAACTAATGGATGATCACATTAATCGATCATTTTTTGATCATCGATTCATAGTTTTGATACCTTTTTCCAAATCCTCTGATGATGATTCTTTTTTATTTGATTTTTTTAAACAGATTTATTGACAAAATAATTGACAAGATTAATCGATGAACAAAATAACGATTCATTCAGAGAATGAGGCGATACGGTTGCCCAGTGGTTAACACGTCTGCCCCGCAGTTCCATTTGAATCTCAGTTCCGGCCTTTTTGTGTGGATTTTTTTCTTGATACTTTTTTTTTTTTTTTAAACCTTCCTCATATAGCTGACCATGGAGGTGGACGGCAAGACTGAAAGTATCATGAAGAGAACAGCTCTGGTGGCCAACACCTCCAACATGCCCGTAGCTGCCAGAGAAGCCTCCATCTACACGGGTACATGC
The DNA here is from genome assembly GCF_025434085.1 of Hippocampus zosterae. NCBI lineage: Eukaryota > Metazoa > Chordata > Actinopteri > Syngnathiformes > Syngnathidae > Hippocampus > Hippocampus zosterae. The sequence goes on from NC_067470.1 coordinate 9,293,791, forward strand.
TGGCGGCCATCATAAAAGTCCTCCGTCACTCTTTGCTTGATAGGTTTGCTTTGTTTTGTTTTTTTGGGGGACAGGAATCACGCTGTCCGAGTACTTCCGAGACATGGGCTACAACGTCAGCATGATGGCCGACTCCACCTCCCGCTGGGCCGAAGCTCTCAGGGAGATTTCGGGACGTCTGGCTGAGATGCCGGCTGGTAAGTGCGGAGACTGCTTAGTTAAAAATAAGGAGAATTTAAAAAAAAAAGTTTTATTCATGATTGATATGATCCCATACGTATAAACAAAAAACACACTAGATACAATTTATCCAGTGTAGGTGTTTCTTAACACTGTCATTAAATAGGTTGAGATTTTTTTTTTTTACTTTACAAAACAATCTAAAAAAAGATGTGATTTTGTTTGTTACAATCAAATTTCGTATTTTATGTCAAGGGGGGAAAAAACAAATTTCAGTGTAGTATTGGGCCGATTTTATTTTACAATGTTTAAAAAACAAGTTTAACTATATGAAATGACCAACACATTTTATGACATATATATTTACATAATTAAATAAAAATGTATTTAAGAAGAAAATTGCTGTTGCATTCAACTTTTTTGGAAAAATCCTGATGGCAGTCTTTTTTTTCTGCATCATACAAAAATTTAAAAATTAAAAAAAATATATTGTTTTTTTCATACACAAGCTACATTTGACATTTTCTTAAAATGTTTTATCAATTCATTTTGCTTTTATTGTACTGTATAGCTCAATAATATATTGTATGGCTTTATCAAAATCTAAATTTAAATCTTTCTTTCTCTAAAGTAGTAAAATGTGCAGATTTTATATTTGGTATCACTTTAAATTTAATATAACAAATTCTTCCTTCGAATATTTTACATGTTGAGATTCTCGTGGATTTAAGATATTTTGCTTTTATGGAGTATTTGAATTGCAAAACAAGAGTGGCCCTAAGGTGGAGCCAGTGCATCAAAGTTGGGAGGTATGTGAAAATAAGCCCTGTGTTGCTGTCTGCAGACAGCGGCTACCCGGCCTACCTGGGAGCCCGCCTGGCCTCCTTCTACGAGCGCGCCGGAAGGGTAAAATGTCTAGGAAACCCAGAGAGGGAGGGCAGCGTGAGCATTGTCGGAGCGTGAGTAAAGACCCCCCAAAAAAGCGATTTAAAAAAAAAAACACGTTTTCTACAGAACGTCCCTTTAAAAAAATGTTTTGTTTCTAGTGTCTCGCCCCCTGGTGGTGACTTTTCTGATCCCGTTACCTCAGCCACGCTTGGTATTGTTCAGGTAACGAACCGTACTCAGCCACTGCCGATGGCTTGTGCTCCATGACACCACGCTCTTTGACATCCTGTCTTCTCGTGTCAGGTGTTCTGGGGACTGGACAAGAAGCTGGCCCAGAGGAAACATTTCCCCTCGGTCAACTGGCTTATCAGCTACAGCAAGTACACCCGCGCCCTGGATGAGTACTACGACAAGCACTTTGCCGAATTTGTGCCTCTGCGCACCAAGGCCAAGGAGATCCTACAGGAGGAGGAGGACCTGGCTGAGATTGTGCAGCTTGTCGGGAAGGTGATTTGCCGCCATTAAAGTTTTAAAAAAAAAGGGACTTGAGAGAGAAGTATTCACCTGATGACTTTGCTGTGGCAGGCGTCACTGGCGGAAACGGACAAGATCACGCTGGAAGTGGCCAAGCTGATTAAAGACGACTTCCTGCAACAGAATGGCTACACGCCTTATGACAGGTCAGATTTTTAAATTGCTAGCTGGCTGGCTGGCTGGCTAGTTAGCTGGATGGCTAGCTGGCTGGCTGGCTATCAGCCAATGCAATAAGGCCTTATTGTAAAAGCCCAGAGTCTCGCTGATGCTGGATTTATGTAACGCAGTCAAATGAAATGAAAGTGAGAGCACATGTTCCCCCACAGATTCTGTCCCTTCTACAAGACGGTGGGCATCCTGTCCAACATGATCGCGTTCTACGACATGGCGCGCCACGCAGTGGAGACCACGGCGCAGAGCGACAACAAGATCACCTGGGCCATGATCCGTGAGCACCTGGGAGAAGTCCTCTACAGGATCAGCTCCATGAAATTTAAGGTTTGGAGATTTTTATGTCAACTTCACACACAATGAATGTGAGCAAAATCCTGAAATAATCCTACTTTATTGCGATCAACCTTTTTCATTGGATTCATCAAACTTCTCGTTGCAGGACCCGGTGAAGGACGGTGAGGCCAAGATAAAGGGCGAGTATGCACAGTTGCTGGAAGATATGCAGAACGCCTTCCGTACTCTGGAAGAATAGATGTTTTTTTTCCGGTCTCCAATCCATCACATTCCGCCTTTTGTGCTTCCCCGTTGTGTGCGTGCGTGTATGCAACTTCATTTGGAGGTCAAAGAGAAAAGATGTACTGTATTTGTGATTATTCGGTGCCTCATGTAGGCGCACTCTGGATCCCTCTGCATGATCTTAAATTATCGTGTGGCCCTTTTGTTTACATCTTCACATCATCATACGCGTGTGTGGTTGCTCTTTTTCATTGTCCACAAATCACACGCTATCATCTCTGTACAGAAGAATTATGAACAGAATATGGAATGAGATGAGTCTATTTATTGTGACGTTTTTGACAGAACTGTGTCGTTTTGTTTTACGCTTGTGAGCGTGTGTATTTGTGTTGTGTACTTTGGCCGCGTGGATGCCTGTACGAGTCCGACAGCTCCCAAGCGATTAAAAGTGTGGGCTTGAAAACGGAACAAAAGGATAAACTGGTGTCTGCCTTTGTTATTCTTCAACTGGTCTCTCCGCATGTCTCACATAGTTTTAAAGTGTGAGATTTAAGTACCTAGCAGGGGATGAGGAAGTCCTAAAAACATAATTCAATCATCAAAGGAATTGTGGTGCTATATATTATGAGAAATTGGCAGGTTTTAGTAATGTTTAATATCGCGGTGTGGACCTGATCACTTGCACTCAGGGGTCTGGTGTAGCCCAGGGAGCGCAGGTTAGAATACCCCCGTCTGTTCAAAATGGATTCCTCCATAAATGTTTCCAATGAGCAGGCAATCACTCTTGAAGGTGTGAGCTGCACCTGCAGACTAAACAAAACGTGTACAAAACCACCTCCACCTGCAAGCGTTTCCCCAAACAAAAGAAAAGATAATCTCGTCACGCCATCCTGAATGGGTCCACTCCGAGTCAGGTAGGTTGACAATTTGTCTGTTCTTGTCATGACAGTTGTTGGTTGTTTCGGGTTTGGGGGGAGTTTAGATCCAGTTGGAGCGATAACTTTCGTCTTTCAACACAGAGACCGACAAAGAAGTGTTATTGTTTAATTCCACGCAGAACAAACGGCTTTAGGGTAAACTCTCACGATCTGCTAAACAAAGTAGTGGTGTACCAAAACGTTGTTCATTTTCATTTTTTTACAAAGACTCTCCATTCATGTTGTTCGGTATTGGGGGTTTTCTTGCCTCATTTTTATGTTCACCAAGAAGACGCTTAGCCTGACAGTAAATGGTATGCCAAATAATTAATAAAATTTAATAATTTAACTCTCCCCCGAAAACTACCAAAGAAATGTACTTGTGTTAAAATATAATACCAACATTATACGAGAGCTCTAATAAATCACTAGTATCTAATACTGAGATGCATTCATCAATCCAACAAAATTAAAAAATACGAGCTAGCATTAGCAGTTCTGTACTCGATTTAGACGTGTCGGCGGTTCGTAACACTAAATTGTACGTAAATCGGAACGAGTCGTAATCCATCACAATGAAGAAAATCTTTTTATGAAAAGCACTCATAGACCATACCTGCAAAATAATAAAATGAAAAGTGGTAAATATGGCGAGAACTAAGCGACATTTCTTGTGCATCATGACCACGTATTTGCTACCTCGAAATATCGAGATCGGCGTAAACTGAGGACCCCCCACCCCCCTTCAAAGTGTACCCCAGTTTTTCGCTACTTGCTGAAAAAATATTTTATATGCGATTTGTGCACAGGTCCCCACATTAATTAGTATGAAGTAAGTTGATGTTACTTTTAGAGAAAAGTAGTCATTTGTCACCATTTTGTGGCATCAATAGAAAATCGCAGTACAGAATTTTGGGGGGGCAGCGGCGTTGCAATTACTTTTACACCCCATGGATATCAAATTCACTTGTTGCTTGCCAGAGTTCATGGGACAAAATATTTTTAAAATGTGTATAATCCAGACCTATTCATGGTAACCTGACCACAGCACAATCTACTGGCTCTGGTGCCGCAGTCCGCACTTGGCCCAAATACAAAATGGTAGAAAGTGTAAAGGTTTATAGAGAGTCAAAATGCGTGCGTGTTTGTTTTTCCATCCCGTCAAACCAGTTGGGTTGCAGTTCTAATGAATTCCCTCAGGGCTCCAGCCGTGAGATGTTTGATGACATTCACTTTAGAACTCATTAGACAGAGGTTTCCAAGTCCTCCACTTAAAACCCCAGCGGAATTCTTCACGGTGTCAAAACAAAAAGCTCTTACACCTAATAGGATCTCTCTCTTGCTCACTCACTCATTCACTCACTCACTCACTCACACACGGACACAATTTTTTTTTGTACACACACAGCGCGCCAGAGCAGATGGACCAGCTTTCAAACTGGTCTGGCGTGGGAGATGACATCACGGACGAGACAACGTCTTTGATAGAGGATGAGGTCTCTGACGAGGGAGGAGATGAGGTAATGGAAAAAAAAAGGAGGTGCAAATATTGTCAAGCACGTTAAAACTTGAAAAACTTATGACCTTAAGAGGATATATTGTATGATGCAAATTGACCTGTTAATGTGAGTGTTGGGTCTCTGGAGTGTGATCCTGTTGTGGGGAAATCAAACCTAGAAAGGTTTGTGCTGTGTCTATAACATTGAATGATATAAAATAGAATATCAACATAATTAAACCGCAATATTCGTCGTTTGTATTATGTCTATTTGTGTTGCTCCTCTATTTGTGTTCAAATATCTGTTGCTTCTATCACAGCAACTATTGATGCTAACCCGTTAGCACATCAGTGATGTTTTGCGTATCTGTCAGCATTAAGCTAAGAGGACTTTTGGAATCTTTGTTGTTTTATATAACGGGACTTGGCTCGACAAGAAACACGACCCCAAGTTGTCATGGCAACGGAAGCATTAGTCTGCATTGGCCCCACATTGATCTTGCTCCTTGGGCTATGATGATAAAAGCTTGTCACAGACCTGTTAAGACACCTGGGATGATCTTAAATTTGTGAAAAGAATGCCAAATATGTCTCCTATTTGTCTTTCAGAGCTCAGACAACCAGACGAACTGTATCGGCGTGCCATCGCCCCCCGTGCCCACCTACAAACAGAGACTGGATGACTTCCGGAGGTTGTTCAAAGATGTGGCAAGCTCAGATATACTCCTACTTGGTGAGTGTCACGTTTGGTGTCAGCAAAAAAAAAATACAGCAAATCCTGGATGGAACAACAAAACAAAATCAATGCATCATTGAAATGATGTAATTTCCTTTTTCGATAAGAGAAGGGGAATAAAATCTGTGAAAATCGAGACATATTTATACTTGTGTGTGTGTGTGTGTGTGTGTGTTCTCAGACTACCCGTGTGCTCTCCAGCGAGACATACTCCTGCAGGGACGTCTCTACCTCACCCACAATTGTCTTTGTTTCTACAGCAACGTTTTCCGTGGCACTAAGGTAAAAATAAAAATCTTGTCACACATTCGAATTATGAAAGGTAGTGGAAAGTCGAATCAAAAATGTTCTTCACAAGAATAATTTGTATGTTTTTTGACCCCCCGCCCTCTTCACTGGCCTATAGACAGTATTCATGTTAATATTGCATTTGTGGAATAAATGAAGCGCGGATTTAATTATGATAGGCTAACAATGGGCCCCTCGTGGATGAAGCGAGAGGGCAGCCATCTTACGTTGCCATAATGATTGGCAACATCTGTTCGGTTCTTGCTGAAACACTCTCATCACTGATAAGTTATCAGAGACCAAATCACAATAAGAATACTTTTTTTTGTTCTTATTTGCCCTTTGATGTGTCCCCTCTGCAGATTAGCCTGGCCCTCAAAGACATCAGCCACATGAGCAGGGAGAAAACGGCGCGATTCATACCCAACGCCATCCAGATCTGCACCAGCAAGGAGAAGGTGCAAATCTCATACTCGCAATTGTGACAGAGAGGGCTGATACCGATTTATCTGCAACGTGATCAGTGATTTGCGTTTTGGTTTGCACCCTCCCTTCCCTTCCCCTCCCACGCGCAGCTCTTCTTTACTTCCTTCTCGGCGAGAGAGAAAAGTTTCAACGGGGTTTTCCGCCTGTGGCAGAACGCGCTGCTGAACAAGGTAAAGCCCACCACAACTGACTCAGTCGTACTCGTATTACCCCCGCCAAGGAAGTTGTATTCTCACTGTATTGATGCTACTTTTCCACTGCACTGCCATCTGCTTGTTTCATTTTTCTTTTTTAACTTAAACATTGGACTGGCGGGAAACGATAGCAATGGAAGAGAACAGGGGGAATGGACTGAGAGCAGCAATGTAACTGCTGCTGCTGCAGCAAAGTGGAGACTGGGGAGTATGGTGCAACAGGCTAAGCTAACGTTAGCATGTGTGTTTATGTTTGTGTTTCGCATCCACTCATGCTACAATGATGAATTTGCATGACCGGTACTCATTTACGTCAGAGATTTTGGGTTACCTACTTTTGCCAGTGGAATAAGCATTAATAGTGCTATCGCATAAGTACAGAATATGTTCCGGCTACCTCGTCTATAAAGCATTTACATTTTCTTTGCACATTTCTGTTGAAAAAGGATATATTGCGTTTCGGTTCGATTATTGGTAAATTATGAAAAATTCCAGCTTCACCTCTCGTGTAAAAGGAACGTAATGACATTTAAAATGAAAAAAAAAACTCACTGTAAATTCCCCAATAAATGAAAGATGATAAGATAAGAAAACCTTTATTATTCTTGCAATGGAGAAATTCCAAATTCACAGCAGCAAAGTTATGAAGGAAGAAGTAGAAAAACTAAATATAAGAGCTGCTGGAAAGGCAGGCACTCTCTCAAGAAAGATTCTCAAATGTGTATTAAAGATATGTAAATATGACGCTACATGAAAAGAGATTATCTTATATCCAATAAATAAAATATTTGCCGTAAAATTTGACTTCACTACTTCTCAATGTTTGGCGGCTTGAGTCGGCTAATCGAAATCACGTTTTTTTGCTAGCTTGGCTTCCATTCGGACAATTGACAGAAACTTTCAACTCGGCCGTCTGCTGCTGTTTCAGGACTTTTAATGCTCTGTGCAGCAGCGAAAATGTCTGGCCAACAAGGCGACACAGTCTTCGCGCGTCGGTGCGGGTCAGAGAGTACAAGAATAAGCTCGTCGGAGAAGAGCGTAGTGGTTAGCTTCGCTAGCTAGCACTGGCTATTCTGCCCCCCCACCCGTCTTTAAAAGATTCAAACCAACAGTATCTCGGCACTATAGATCAACAACATCAGGACGTATTTGACTTCAACTCGACTTAACAACTTTTTCGTAAAAAAGAAAAATGTCGCAAATCGAATTGGCAGTGTTTGTCTATGATATTCATTACACCAGTTTAGCATTTGTAGTTCTTTTTGTTTGTCTTTGTTTTCTAGGTAGAATTTTTTGGGAATTATTATGGGAAGGAAACCTTGCTGCTATTCTCAATTGTCACCTTACATCACACCCATATGATCAAAGTTCCCCCCCCCAACTGGAATACAGAGTGCAACCATGTCACTTTAACCTGACCGATATAACCACCAGCGCCTATCTTATCGGCCCAAAGTCCGTCTGAGCTGTCTCAGACGGTTTTGAGGTTGTCAGCGTTGTGAACAGCAAATAGGACAGGAAAATGGAAGTTACATGAAACATTTAACTCACAAAGTGTCATTATGGGGATCCTCCCCTAGCCTGTGAGTATGTGGACGAAGAAGGCATCGGTCATTTACAACCACAATGGTTGTTTTTTGTTGTATTTATGGCCTACAAGTCTTCTGCATATGTGTATATGCGTTGTCTGTAATTGATTAGTCGCCCACCAAGATGCTTACCTCATTTTTTAAATATGTGTTGTTATTTTAATTTTTTAGGGTGCAAATGAGTTGTCATTAGATAAAGTAAACCTTTACTATTTTTTTCTTATAAAAATATCGTTGGAGGCAAATTATCACCTGTTTATTAGCCTAAGATGTTTGCTCAATCAAAATGTATTTTTTTACGATTTCCAAATGAACTGTCATTAGCTTGTAACCGACGTGTGCACATTTTTAAGCATGACGTTTCTGATGCACTGGTGAAAGGACACTTTGATTCTCTCCTCTTTCATCTCAAACTGCTTTAAACAACAAAGCGTGTGATTGAAAAGTGGTTAGGATTGCACGACTGTGTGTTTTATGTTATGTGTTGCGTTTAGTATTTTACTTTTATGTTAACTGTTTTGCGACACGCTTTGCTACAGCTGTTGTGAAAGCGCCTTATAAAGCAGGATGTATTGTATTCGCTCTTTCATCCTGTGTAGGTCAGGGGTGCCCATTAGGTAGATCCTGATCTACCGGTAGATCTAAGACAGGTCCCAAGTAGATCCGAGGAGTGTCGAGAAGAAAAAAAACAAACTAACATGTCTTTGTACATGTTAGTAATATATTTTTTGTGTTAATATACACTGCACACTAATCAGTCTCATTTTCTCAAAAAAAAATATTTAAAAAATAAAATAAAGCAGGTAAATCTGAAATTTGTGTGTGTGTGTGTGCGTGCGCGCGCCGGTATGGATAGATCCCGTGAGGTTAGTTGATCGAAAAGTAGATCTTCAATCCAAAAAGTTTGGGCACCCCTGGTGTAGGTCAACCGAAAGTTTCACCGTAAAACTACTCAATGTGCCGTTTGACTGGTTTATTTATCCTCTTCCTGTTTGTGGAGTTGAGTAACATGCAACTATGCTAATTTACATGTTCAGCCCTTGCAAAGAAAATACAGTCCGCTGCAATTGGTTGTGCTAATATACCTAATGAAGTGACCGCCCCATATTTAAATATCTCATAACTGAGCGTTTTTTGCCGATGTGTAGTGGATTCGCAGGTGTGTGTGTGTGAGAGAGAGAGAGAGAGTCAGTGGGGATTTGGAGGCATAACAACACCCCCTGTAAAGTTCATTGACCTCAGAAGTTTCCAAAAAAGGGGGAGGGCGGGGTAATTTGCATGTGGCACACGAACATACGGTGGACTCTTGAGACAATTTAAATAGCGATACGAAAAATGTCTGGATATATTTAAGTGTCCATGTTTGTTTTTGAGTCAAGTGAAGAAAGTGAAGTGGGCGGTGTGTCTCCACTTCCGGGAAGTGTGTGAATGTTTTGTTTTTTTCCCTTGAACTTCACTTCACACTTTGACCGACCGTCGTGCAGCCGGCTGTAGGGAATTTTACCTCCAGCAAGTAAGCTTTTTTTTTTAATTAAGAAAAATAAATAAAACGCTTTATTGTTCAATTTTGACGTGAATGGTGGAAGACCAGCGTTGACGCGAATGTGCTTTTTTGTTTTAACACGTGCCGTGTTGCGTTAAAGTTCAGCTGCTACGGAGAGACTTTCGAGTGTTAACACTGTTGTTGCTTGTTGGACGTCATCTTGCATAAATGCTGACAGACCAACACTCAAACGCCTTGAACATGATCTGAAACTGAGCTATAAACAACACACTTGCTTTACATATCCCATAATGTCGGTTACCGGTATGTGTAAAATGCGAAGAAGCAAGACTGCTGCTATACTGTATTGATAAATACTCAGACACAGATGCAAGTTTGACTCAAAACGGGTGAATGGGGAAAGAGAAATAATCACACAGTTGGTAGTGTAAAAAAACAACAACGTGTAAATGGTGACACAAGTCTCGCTGTTGTAACACTGTGTGAATGCTGAGAAATGAGCATTCACATTACATCTATGCATGTATTGTATTTCCCAGACTAGTCTCACCGCTGTCGTGCTATTATGCGACTGCTGTCAGAGAGACATACAGTAGTTTCTATTATCTAATTTTGCCCCTCAAAAAAATCTTATTTTAAATTATTGTGTGAATTTACACAACAATGCCATTTTGCCTCCAATTGTGTAAATGGTATCAATAATATGTTGTCTAAAATGTGTTGGATGAAACCCCAGAGACGAGGCTAACCACTATAGTGCTATTGTAGGAATGATGAAAAACATCATTTAAATACATAAATGGTGTTATGCATTTCAAAAGAAAGGCTTTTTTTGTGTCAAGTGTGCATTATGTGAATGCCGATAGATGCCTTCAAATTTCATTTGATATGCTAAGAGACGAGTAAAATTTTGGAATGCCAAAAGATTTACTCGTGCTTGTGTGCATTCCATTTTTTTTTCGGGTGTACATGCTGAAGTATCAAAATTCACAATATTTCTGTGGTCAAGAAAACATCATGCGAATGTTGCCAGCCACATAGAGCACTCATTGTTCAATGACTGTTACGTAGTTAATATCGATGTTATCGAGCCTTTTCTGTTGGTGGCCCCTCTCTCTGGAATGACCTCCCACTGAAGCGTCCTCGCTGCCTATCTTCAAAGCCCTCCTCAAAACTCACTTGTATTCTTTGGCATTCAACTCAGCATGACTTAGATTTGTTCTTGGTTTTACTGTTTCTACCGCCTTTATTACCGATCTGTGTTACTGTTTATTGTGCATGTTAAATTGCTCCATGTACAGCACTTTGTATGCAGCGATGGCTGTTTGAAAGTGCTCTATAAATACTGTTAACTTGACTTAATATTACGATTGTTATGTCCTGTGATGTATTAACTGGTGTTGTGTCTTCTTTTCTGTTGTTGGTCTCCACTGGAGACCTTGTAAGTCAAAATATAGATCATACATATAAAGGCGCCCAACTCACTTTCTACTTCCTGCCGCCTTCCAAAATAATAGACTAATGGACTTTCCCCCCCACTACCAGTCGCTGACCAACGCAGAGGTTTGGCAGATGGTCAAGCAGCACTATGGAAATGAGCTGGGCCTGAGCCATGAGGAGATGGAGAGCACACAGTTTCCTGCGGACATAAGCATGCAGAGCAGGTGAGTGCACACATATGACTACGGCGCAGGAATAGCAACTAATAAATGAGGAAAGAAATTAGAAAAAATGACATTTAAATGAATAGAAAGATGGTCCGAATGAAAAATTGGGGCTAACCATCCATGATCTGCAGCATGATGATTAGGGTTCGAATCTTGCCTCTGGTATTCTTTACATGTTGGCTTTGAGTTAACTGTGATTATTCATGATTGTCTGTCTGTCTGTTTGCAAGGCACGGAGGCGACGATGGCTGTTTTGCAAAGTTGGAGAAGACGCCAACCATTCGTCTTCCCGCACCGGAGCTGCCATCTTTCGAAAATGAAGAGGTCTCCTCCGCCGCCAGTTCACTGAGGTCTCCTTTCGAGGTCGTCGAGCGACGTCGTGACATGTCCGCCCAACTATTCTCTCCGCTAACTATTTCGGCGTTGTCGAGCAGGAGGAGCGCCGCATCTCCCTGTCTCCGCACCGCAGTCCCGTTCCATTTGTGGACCGCTCCGAACCGGAATCGGTCACCTCGCGTTTACAACCTTCCCTGGTAGAGGACGGCGTGTCTCAGGAGAGCGGATCGGAGAGTGTGGAAGAAGGTGAGGAAGATGCAAAACAGATGGGCCAAATCATTTTTAGTTGTGTTTTTAAAAATTAAAAAAGGTAATAATATTTCAATTGTACTTACTTATAATAAATGCAGTTATTAATTAATTTAAAAACAAAAATTCACATTTCCACAAATTGTATTCCAGAGTCCAACCTGCCGCCATTCTAAAAAACCTTTTCCTAACAATGTTTTAAGTGTAAGCATAAATAACGTCGAAAATTGGTCTGGTAAAACCAATAAAGATGCTATAAACACGTTTTAGATGTTGCCCACTTGGAGTCCATTCTCATGGTCTTCACTGGTCTATCTGTGACTTTGAGTGTGTGTGGCTTTAAAAGGTGGGGCCTGTTCTGGTGAGTGACGTGGGCGTCATCCAAGGAGAGTGTTGTTAATCGGCTAGCCTTTCTGCCTGCTCTTCTTGTTTCGTTTTTGTCAAACTGTACAAAAGAATGAGAACTTTTTTTTAGTCACAAAAAGTCTGCCAGTGTCGCATCAGCCGGTTCATATTTGTGGCAAAATCCACTTCCTGTCCTTCCCCAGCCGAGGAGCGAGTTGGCCTGCCGAAGGAGCAGGGTCGCCTGTACCTCAACAAGGTCTTCCACATGAGCGCCAGCCGAATGTTCGACCTGCTCTTCACAGAGTCCGCCTTCATCCGCCGCTTCATGAGCGTGCGCAAGATAACCAGTGAGTGCTCTTTTCCTCGCCGCGCTCACCGGGCGGATTTTGTGTTCCCGCCTGGCAAAATCGGTGTCATTTCCAGATCCGAGCTTTGTGGCGTGGCAAAAAGACCCAAGCGGGGACATGAAGAGGAGCTTGAACTACACCATAACTATCACTAATCCCCTGATTGGAAAATTCTCCACGGCAACGGAATACCAGGTAAGTTTTTTTTTTTTCCCAAAGCCACAAGTAGATTTTTTTTTTGTCCCAACCTTTGAAGCCGAACGATTCTGTCCACTTGTCAGACGCTGTACAAAGAGTCTCAGGAGGGTCAGTCTTACCTGGTGGACTCGGAGGTGTACACCCATGACGTGCCCTACCACGACTACTTCTACACACAGAATCGCTACTACATCAAAAGTCACACCAAACGCAAGTGTCGACTCAAGTAAGATTTTTAAAAGAGCAAGCTTCCAGATCTGTGTGGCTCACCATAAGACATTTTCAAACACCGCATGTGTGTCTTCTGCTGCTAGGGTGTATACGGATGTCAAGTACAAGAAGCAGCCGTGGGGCCTGGTCAAGTCTTTCATCACCAAGAACTCCTGGAGCGGCATTGAAGATTATTTCAGACAGCTGGGTGAGTCAAACCTGCATTATATTTTCCGGATTATAAATCGCTCCGGAATATACCAGCTATAAAATGCATAATAAAGAAGAAAGAAAACATATATAAGTCACACTGGAGCATAAGTTGCATTTTGGGGGGAAATTTATTTGATAGAATCAAACACCAAGAACAGACATGTCATCTTGAAAGGCAATTTAAAGTCAAAATAAAATGGAGAACATCAAGGCTAAATAAGTGCATGATATGCTAATGTTACATGACGCTTAAACAACGAACGGAGAACGTGCCTGGTATGTTCACTTAACATATTGAGAGTTATTCGGTGTCACTCCAAATCTCTAAATCCAATTAAATCTTCGTCTGTGTCTCTTTTAAACCGCCAACTCCAGACGGAGAAGACGTACTGTTGCGCTTCCTCTTCTTCGTCGCCTACTCATCGACTCATAGTTGACTTATCAACACAGGCCTAGAGCGCCCTCTCGTGGTTTAATGTGAAAATAACATGTGAAATGACATGTGTGTGTGTGACATGTGTTCACAATTTCACACACAAGTCGTTCCAAACTCTAAAAAAAACCCTGCGATTTATCGTCCGGAAAATACGGTATTGACAATTCGTAGAATACACGGTTCGAAAAAAGATTTGCGTGGAAAAAATGAGATCAAATCAGAACTGAGACCTTTTTGACTATATTTGTCGCGGCTCAACGCAAGTTTTGGTGGCCATTTGTATCCAGAGGCGGAACTTCTGGAGGAGGAAGCCGAGATCAACCAGGGAGCAGCCGAGGTCGGTGGGCTGCGGCGGAGGCGGCGGACGTTCAGCCGGACGATGCCAGAGCACATGAAGCCCAAAAAGCATTTCGGCCAACCGCCTGACGAACACAGAGACGGCAATATGGGTACGACTTCATGATGGTTATTTTATAATCGTATGAAATGTCAGTGGAACACACTTAGAGAGAAGTTGATCACAAATTGGAAAAGCTGCTGGTACAGGCTAATCAGAAACTAATTTGTATGTTCAACAAAACAATGCAGCTCTGCTTACCTTACTGGATTAGAGGAATTTCCACTATTTAAGAAAGTACTGTCCTTTTATTTGTCTAGAAAGTGGCGCACAATTAAAAACTCCGATCCTCTCCCATGTTAACTCTTCAGCCTGCAGTATTGATGAGTGCGCACAGTCGCTCATGTTGTTGATATGAATGAATATGTTGGCTCCGCTGGTACTTTGTCGGACATGATTTGTAATTATCTTTCAATCTGTCACCTTTCGTGCTTGTCGTTCAGGCCCGGCGGAGAGGAGCAGCCCGCACAGATGGAATATCACAGCGATCGTGGGTGCAATGAGTGTGATGTAAGACAACCTTGCACTGATTGCATTTCTTCCTGTATTGCGTGTCCCCCCCTTCTTTTAAATGCTGTCTTAGCAAGTCGGTACGTGTACAAGAGCACCATCAAATGAGAACCAGCATAATCGAAAAAAGAGTTTGTTTTTGCAGCTTTTCTATTGGATTTTATTACAAAAGTTCAGCCCCTGAAGGCAGTTTGATTGGGAGCATGAAATTTGCTCAGCATGCCTATCGGGAGAAGACTCACCAAAAAGTTTGAAAAAGATGAGGTCCTCCAAACTTTTTTTTTTTGTGTCACGGACCAGTTGCGTCGCCAGGGGAGGAACTTCTCTTGTCAAAGTAGCTTCATTTTCGGAAGTCATGGCTGCCATACGTTTGGTCAATTTGTTACAATTACTTTCTGTGCACTGCTTCTTACTTTTTGGCGAATTCTATTGATTTTTAACTTGCAAAGCAATGTGAAAAGGGGGACTCTTGATTGTCTAGAGTCATTTTTCGCCACGTCTGATGGAGTAGATTTATTTACGACCGGGTCCCAAATGGGGACGAGGCCCGGTACTGGTCCGCGGACCAGTGGTTGGAGACCACTTCCCTAAAAGACACCAAAGTCTGCCATTTTGGTTAAAAGTGCACATTGTGGGTGGGGGCGGGGTCCTGCAAAGAAGAACTTGCGGCAAAAGATTATTTTGGGGTTTAATTTGGGAGCATTGAATTTGGTCGGTGTGTCCATCATGAGTAGACATGCCAAAAAAGCCTTTTTTTTTGTGCACAAAGCGGGACACACCAAACACAAATTCTTACCTTAGCTCTTTTTTCCAGACAGTGGTAATATGTTGAAAGTGGCTCTCAATCTTCCCTCAGTGTTGCTTTCAAGTCACAAGTGGCAAAGTACCACAGGAATAGCCTCTCTTTCACTTTTAGTTTGCTGATCCTGACGGTGCTAAATGTGGGCTTGTTCGTCAAGTTGTTGGCCATGGAGGACGTGGCCCACCGCATGTACCTGACGACAAAGCATCGGCTGAAGGAGAGGGCCGAGGCCAGGTTTGCTTCGCTCTTTCGCCGCTATCCACTCTCCCATTTGCATGTCATGACGCCGTTGTGTGTCATAAACAGCATCGCGCCCGAGTACACTTCCAGGCAGGGTCCACCATTCAGGAGCAGAGAGGAGGCGCAGCTGCTCAGAACTGTCCTGCAGGACTCCATCAACCTTTTAGAGCAGGTAGCTATACTTTATAAATGTAAAATATTTTCTGTAAGTCACATGATTAAAAGTAACGAGTCTGCCCTTCTCTCTCGAAAGCTCCGCCGTTCCCTGATGCTGCTGCAGCAGAGATTTGCATTGGCCAATCAAACGACGGTTTCATACTGACAACCCTCACTTTGTTTTTATTGCTACCGACTGACCTCTTGAAATGTGCCTTTTGTGCGAGTCGCAGCCATAAACCAAATGTAAATATTTTAGGATTTTGTTTTATTGTCAGAAAGGTAATCATTATTTACCAATGTTTTTGTTTACAAGTTTGCACATTTTTTAATTTTTTTGCACAAGGGCCTTGAGCCCAGAATGTGTTTTTACAAATTTCTTGAAATAAATTACATCATTCAAGTCTTATTTTTACGTTTCCCATACATTGACCTTACTGTTTTTAAAAAATAATTTTCTATATTCTGCAGATCAGAAATGCACGTTTGTTGGCCACTATTGCGTATAAAGGTTTCATGTTTACATCATTGCCTTTACTGTTCTATGTTGGCCACTTTGGTGAAGCTATTTCCCCGATCAATAAACGATGATTCTTGCTATCAAATTGTAATCATTTTGATCTATTGTTGAAAAAAAATCATATAAACCAAAAAATCTGGAAATGATACTTTTTATAAGACATTTTCCTTCTCAAGCAGAAAATTATGACAAGGGAAAAAAAATACTAATGTAAGAAAATCAGTTTTCATTACACAAATAGAAATTAATAAATCATGGAGCAAATTGTAAAAAAAAAGTAATAAAGAAAAAGTTGGAATATTAAGGAAAAAAATCAGAAAACAAATCATGACGCATGGGGAAAAAAATAATTCGACAAAAAAAACGTTGGGCGGTAATTTTACATGTACAGTATTGGTCATAAGATGTTGTGACGCAATGTCATGCACATGCGCTGTTGTCCCTGGAGTGTGGCACTACTTTTTGTGACGTCATTACTACGGGACAGACGAGTTAAAGAGCCAGCGAAAACAAGCACAACCCCGAAAGTTTACGGTCCTTTTGTACTCGGGAGGAAACATTTAGTAAGCCGCACCTAATAATACATGTTTAAAATTTCATAGACCTGCTGGTAACTTCGCTATCCCGAAACGCTCGTGCGAGAGGAGCAGTAGACATGTAGCAGCTCACTTTTCTGGTATGTTTGTCTTCCACATTTTGGGGCGTTTTTTGAACAATATTGGACCTTAAAATGACTATTGTCTATTATACATGACGTGCGGCACAACCAGGAAATGAAATTGTTTTGAAATATCCCTAGTCGCCTTTTGATTGGGCGGCTCTGGTGGAAAAGCAGGAAGGTGTTCCTTTCTCTCATTCTCTGAGAAAAACGGCCTAAAAATGTCATGGTTAATATATTTGATTAATTTGAAAGTTTTTACGTCAAGTCGAAGGGGGTGTACTTGCACCGGAGTAGAAACGAGTGACATAAAATTATGCTTGCTCAGAAACACCACAATAGCAACCGAAAACGGAAGAAAAACTATCGTTAAAGGAGACCGTTTGCTTTTGTTTCACCATTTTCATGGTAAAATGACCTAATTTTAGGGGTCAAGCGGTCTCTTGCAGTGAGTCAGTCCTTATTCATTCGCAGTGGCGGTTCCTGACCAAATGTAGGGAGGGCGTCCTGGCTGGGGCAATGACATTTGTCAGAGGGGCATATTCCACCCACTTCTAGCTAACGTTACAGTTTACCTTACCGCAATACATTTATAGACTGAGTTGCTGACGTGTATTCCTCTCCATTGCTCTCTGTCTGCCGTTCCAAATGGGGAAAAAGGACATCACGTCCTGTTTCTGCGCCGTAAAGACGAATAACAATGAAACCGACAAATTCAGATCATAGTATTGAGAGAGCTGAAGAGAAACAAGTTGAGAGTGTCAGCGAAAGGGAGCCTGAGAACCCGGGAGACACTGGTTGCTTGAGAGAGGACACAGACCAGGGAAAAGAGATCGTTGAAGATCCTGAGAGTGAGGTACAGGAAAACTGTGACACAGACAATAGACAGGTATGTGTATCTACAAAGGCAACTTACATTAGCTAGAAGTATGCAATCAGTTCAAGCGAACATAATTGATCTGACGGGTCAAATTGAGTTTATCCATCCAGCCCCTCATCACAAAAGAGTCTCAAATGACTTCATAGGGTCACAGTTCACAAAATTCAACAACATCCTCTGGTCTGGACAAGCTAAGCAAGTAAATTCTTAATTCAGGAAAAAAAAAACATTTAAGGGGGGGACACTGCAGGAAGAGGCTCCGGTGGAGTGTCTTTCCTCAGGACCTGACCTCAATGCATAAGCCTCACAGCAACAACATGGCTTTGCTAATCGCCACCTACCGAGAGAGGAGAAGTGGCAGTAAAACAGGCCAAAATACAGATGTCACTCGGTGTGGGAGAGTGTGGTTAAACCAAATGCAAGAGTGTCGCGATCAATCTTAAGTCGAGAATGAAACATGAAAAGTGCCTTGAAAACAATTCTGTTATTAATTGGCACTTTCTAAATCAACTCTTCTCTTGTCTGCCCAGCCGTCAACCATGACGAAAAGGCGGGACAAGGACGAAAAGGAACCGCTGTGCTGCTGCGAGTATGTCAACAGACACGGCAAGAGAAGCCATGTGGGGGCTTGCTGCTGCGACTGTGAAGATCTGGACGATGCCTGCGACAGGTATGCCGGAAATATGAATTTATTAAAACACTTTTGACTTCAGGGGTGCGCTTTCTCTCCTTCTCATTTATGTGTGTACCTTTTAGAGTAAGAATTTTCTTTCAATTTACTTCATTGAGAAATAGTCCATCACTTGAAGGTCATAGCCACTCCGTCCGCAAAGTGTAAACACATTCCACAATATAATCATAAAGATATTGGTTGCTCGGTTAAAATTATTATCTTGAGACCTGCACTATCCATCATTATTCATGTTTCTCAGAAAAGTAATTATGTCACACTCGGGGACAAATGGGGGTGTTTTATCACACTTTATTAGCTCCCTATAATGAACAAGATTGTCGGACGTGACGGGTGGCGCGTGACTGCGTGGCAGCCATTTTAGTTCATGAAACACGGGAAAACTTAACCTCAGATGATGAGGGGCTTCTAAAATGGAGTCCTGGATGAATGTTTTAATGGGAGCTGTTACGGGACAACCTTTTGTGTTTTAAGAACATTTCTTGGTTTGCTAATGTTGTTTTTCAGATTTTTTAAGCGAGAGCCTCAAAGTCCAGATGCACTGTCCCGTGTGGCCGCTGACATCAGTGACCGCGTACGCATTCCTTGGCTGGGAGGCGGCGCCCGCAGAGTGGACTTGTCCATCATCCCCCCTTTGGTCTTCCTTCCGGCACTACTGCACCTCGCCGCGTTCCACTTCCTGCTCGGCTTGGCGGTTCTGATCACCTCACCAGGCATGTTGCTGTGGTACTACTACTTCACCCACCGCAAAAAAGCTCGGACGCTGTTTTTTCTGAGCCTGGCGGTTTTCTCCTTGGCCTACATGTACTACGTATTCATCACCAAAGTGGTACCGCGCGGGGGCGTCGGTGCCGTTGAGCTCGGCTTGGTCACCACGGGGATGCTGCTCACCTTGCTGGGCCTCGCAAACACCAAGAGAGGCCCAGGCTTTGTGAAAGCCACAGAGTCGGATCCTGTTCTTGAAGACCAGCTGGGATGGTCGCAAGAGGCTGAGCCTAGCTGGAAGAACTGGTGTTCCGTGTGCCGGGTGGTGCGGCCCCCAAGGGCGGGACATTGTCGGATATGCGGGGTCTGCGTCCGGCGTCATGACCACCACTGTGTCTGGTTGGTTGCAGTTATCATACCTCTTTCTTCACCTTTTCTACTTTAGCTCTTAGTACTATTGATGCCAATGTGGCGCTTTTGTTGTTTTCAAACTACCCGCCCACTCCCCCCCCCCCCCCCCCACACCCTGACCCCTGAAAAGGCCCCTACAAACAAATTTAATATTGATTTTGAAATGCTAAAATGGACTTATGCCATAAATGCATGTCGCACTATAACTCATGTTACAAGCCTACGAGAACAGCTGAACTTTATTTGTGTTGAAGATGAGTTTGAATATGATCGGTTATTTTTGAGCCGCAATTGCATTTGAACAGGGGTGTGTAGACTTTTTATATTCATCAGAGAGTGAACTGCCGCTATTTGCAAGCCGTGCAATCGTGAAAGCCGGTCAGTAATTCCACCCCCCACCTTGCACATAATGGCAGCAAAGTCTAAATGAAGCTCTTCAACTCACTTGGTATGTTTTTTTTTTTTGCACCCAGGTTACCAACAGATGGCGCCTAAGCAAACGTGTTAATTGCTTTGGCCTGAGCACAAAATCATGCAATGGGAATGTCATTTGGGGGAAAAAAAAAATCAACCGGCTTCAGCAACATCCCCTGATAGTTGACAAGACTGATCCCATCATTGTGTGTTTTGTCTCCCCAAATGTGTGTTTGTGCGTACCCCACCATGTAACCCACACTCTGCATCTCCGTGCAATCGGTACAGGATCGACAGCTGCGTGGGGCGGGATAACCACCGCAGCTTTTTGTTGACTCTTATCGTCTTCCTATCCACGTCCTTGTACGGGATCGTTTTGACGCTGCAGAGCGTGTGTTCGGAGCAAAACGTCCTCACTGCTTTGTTCTACTGCCCGGGAGTCTACGAGAAATATAGGTAAATTTCCGTTAGAGAGTGATGTAAAGTCACTGTTGCCATGAAAAAAAATCACTGTACAGGCAATGTTTAACACTTTCATGCATCTGTAACCTGCTGTCCACTAGTAACTGCTGTTGTCTGAAAGGGTTAAAACAAACTATTTTGGTCCAATTCTTCTTCAGATTAGGTGTAATGCCATTGTCGAGCAGTAGATGGCGGCACACTTTAGTTTTGTCATGGTGTAAATTTAAAAGACCGAAACAGGAAATATTTCAGCACAGCATAGTTTGGAGTGAATATGTAAAGCCCCCCGAGTTAAAATCAGTAAACTGGGATCGTATTTTTCTTATCTGTTGGTCTTTCAATACATATTTGTATTATTTCAAGAGTCTCTTCAAAACGATTAAGTGCTGTAAATGAAATGCGTTCAAACCATAGAACCGTGAGGCCGGCTGGCGTGCGAGCCACAAATCAATTTTCCCCACAACAATCTCCCCAATTAATATTGCTCAGTAGCACTTCCTTGTGTTTATTTTTTTCCAGTGCCTCCATATGCTTCACGAGCGCCTGGTACTGCGCCGTGGTGTCGTGCGGCGTCCTCCACCTCCTGCTCACTCAGCTGCTCAACATCAGCTACAACGTGACGGAGCGCGAAGCGCGCACCGCCGTCAGGGAACGCTCTGGCCGCCGAGTCTTGTGGGGATTGGCCGTGGACACCGGCGTCCACTCCCGGGGCCTATGGGCCAACTGGGTCGAGTTTTTGACCATGCCGGAGGAACGGATGCCTCGACGTGTAAGTGCAAGTGTCCCTATTCCAGTTTTGTCCACTGGAGGGCAGCATGGTGCCTTATAAGCAAGGCTTCTGCATGGCTGACTCCCATCAATTATTTGAGTACAGTACTTTAGTAGGGTTTAGTCAAGATCCGTGCTATGCAGCCTAACCCTTTCACGCACCTTGTAACCCAATCAAATATCAAGTACAACTTTATTGTCAGATGTGCTGTATGCACAGATGAAATTTCCTCCCTCGTAAACAGACAACAATAACATGATAAACTGTCCACTGTAGTAACTGCTATACCTGAAAGGGTTAAGGTCATCAAGTCATGTAAAAAAAAAATACTAGTAAGACAAAGCTCTTTTGAATTGTCTTACCCGTGAGGAGAAAGTGTGTACTAGATCATGGAGCTTAAGACGGATATCAAAGACGTTGCTTCAGCAGTTTTCCATCGAGCTGGACAACTACTTGTTATAAGTATCTCTCAGCTGACTCCCTTGACTTTCTGTCTTCCAACACTGAGCGTTGTCTTTTGTGTCTTCTCCAGTGCCAACCGGAGAGTGGAGACGACGAGTCATGCGTGAAAGTCGGTCATTTCGACATTCATCCAACCTTAGGGGCGTCCTCACGCCCAGACGACTCCTGATCAGCACGTCTACCGCTGGCATAAAAAGCCGCAGGTTGACAGGCCCGCTATTTTTCTGCAATGGACAGGTACAAATGTACATTTACTGACAGTAGAGAGGTTCGGGGTTCCAATATTGGTTCATGTGTTTTTTTTGTTTTTATGTTCTCCATGTGCTATTGTGTTTTCTACATTTTCCACCCTCATTCTAAAAACAAAAAAACAACCCACTCATGTAAAGTTCATTGAAGACTAAATGAGGGCGGGGTAAAGTCTGGCTAGCTTGGATTTTTAGTTTGCCGCACTGAATATTTCCATGATCGATGTCAAACTGAAGGCTATCGTCAAATCATATGGCCCACTTAAGCAAATGAAGTGTGTTGACTTCCTGTTTGTTTGGAAATGTTTAAATCCATCAGAACCTTGACAGAATACTTCAATGCCACATGTCACTTTTTATATTGACTTCCAATTTAAAAATAAATTTTGATGTTAAAAATGGATGAATATGAGGTGATACTTTTATGTTTTTCCCCCATTATAACCCATGACACTGTGTAGCGGCCTGATGACGAAAATGAATGGGAGACCACCGATTTTGGTGAATTCAAATTATTTTTTTTACTAATGTTTTAAGATGTTTAGCCCTTTCGATAATCAATAATTGATTGTAAATTCTAAAATGAAAGAAGAATCAAAAAAGTATAGGCATTTAGTTGTATAAAATCATTTAAATCAGGTGATTTTTATACAATATAAAAAACCCAATAGGGAATTAATCAATTTATTTAACTATTTTACACATTTCACATCCACTTTATTCAATCATCGTTATTTACATTTTCAAGTGCCAATAACATTTGTAATATTACCCATCAAATTTGGTCAAATAAAATGTATTTTGTATATTTTTTTTATTTAAAATCTTATCTCATTCAATAATTGTTTTCATTATTCATTATAAAATAAAAATATAGTGAAGATGTCGTCATTTAATGATTGAAATTTTTTTTAACAGTGTGTTACTCAGTATTGATTCAAATATAAATATTCATAATAGGACTTCATGAAAAAAATATTCAACAGTTTTACTGATTTTCACTGTTTTACAATGACCTTTGACTTCATCTACGAATCATTTTGGTCTAGAGCACAGGTGTCAAACTCAAGGCCCGGGGTCCATATCTGGCCCGCCAAATCATTTTATATGTCCCATGAAAGCAGATCCAACATGTCAACTTCCATGTTGCTTTCCAAAAATGTTAATTCTCATACGTTATAAATCAGAAATATTCTCAGCATTTTCTTATTACCAAACCGCTTACGATCGTAACTTAAACAATAGTTGAATCAACATTTATTCTTGATTTTTTTCTCTGGTTTTAGTCATAACGGCCCTCGAAGGGAAACGGTAACTAAAATGTGGCCCCGCGCCAAAAATCAGCTTGACAGCCCTGGTCTAGAGGATCTGCAGCAATTTCAATCATGAATGCACTGAATGATTAGGTGAACACATCTTTTTAATGACCTGTTTCGAGTACTTTGGTACAGATGAGAAAATTGCCATCACAGGGAGGTTACGAAACCAAATACTAATGATAAACATGCAACACTATTGCTACATACCTCTTCCCTTATTTTTCAATGTGTTATTTATTTGAGAAAATAAGGACAGTGTTGCAAAGAATGTCATTTTTGACCAACTGGGGGGCGGGACCGAAGACGTCTTGTTGTTTAACAATGGCTGAAGAGTGACTGTTGTACATGACTCGGGCTGACTTTGTACGGCTTTAACAGTGTGTCCGTTCTTCATTTCTCAATAAATGATTGACGACCTGCTGTGTTTGTGAGTTGGTCCGCCGCCGGGCTTTTCACAGAGGACGTGACCAAAAACTGGGCAGCACCTCATTCACTTTTCTGCAAAGTCTTTCGCGTCTTTCCTCGCGTTCCCTTTCTTTGCGCTCCAGACAAGGAAGCAGCCTCCAGGCCTGGAAGCATCGCCGGATCGCCGCTCTGAAGTCAGACCAAAAAAAAAAAAAAAGTTTGGGATTGTTCATGTCTTTGTTAGTGAGCAAACTTAAAAAAATAAAAAATACTTCCCCGCTTTTGCGGCCCCTCCCCACCACTCCTTGCTCACTGCTAGTTTGCGTTATGCAAATGAATGTCATTAAAACACATTGTTCTGATGGCACACCGCCAGCAGGAAAACATTGAGCATGCTTTCCGACCTAATTGACCGCGCAGACAAGGGAATAAATGGCCTTTTTCATGCCAAACTCATTTATCATCATCTGGCAGCGGCGACACTTATTGCACTGCTGAATAACTGCAAACTTCGAGTTCCAGGTGAAAAGCGCGCTCTTCCAGACCTGTTGTCGTGCTCCTCTGCCATCTGCTGATGTTCCAGCGCCAGCCTCTTCTCCTGGATCACGTGGTCCTGCAGAGCTCGCAGGAACCTCCTCAGCGTGTGGGCGCGACAGAAGACATCCGCCTGCGACTCCTGGAGGAGCCGCAGGTCTTCCAACTGCCACGAAGGTAGCAACATTGGATCATTTATAATTGGACGGTCCATTAGATGTTCTCCCACACACAGACATAAAAATGTTCATGAGGCGCATTCTTTATCCTCCGCGAAGACCCAATATTACTGACTGCTGATTGGTGCGCAGGGGCCTGAGCCGCACTTGAAATAAGAAATCTGCTCAAATTAGGTTCTATTATATGTTATTAGAGCCAGGGAGAACAAAATGGCTCAATCAACCACAAAAGTTGGTTGACAAATTTCTGCCTTGAAATTGGGGGAGGGGCAATAACCCATTAAAGCAATTGAGTAATCGATAGGATATACTGTACATTTTCTGATCCGCTTATCCTCACAAGGGTCTAGGGGTGCGCCGGAGCCTATCCCAGCTGTCTATGAGCAGTAGGCGGTGTACACCCTGAACTGGTTGCCAGCCAATTGCAGGGCACACTCACACCTAGGGACAATTTAGAGTGTTCCGTTACCCTGCCACGCATGTTTTTGGAATGTGGCAGGAAACCGGAGTACCCGGAGAAAACCCACGCAGGCTTGGAGACAACATGCAAACTCCACACAGGAAATCCGCAGCCGGAATCGAACCTGGCGCCTCTGCACTGCGAGGCCGACACGCTAACCATTTGTACACCGTTTCCGCCTGACATAAACAACTCAAAATGGCCGCCGCAACATATCAGGGCTCAACTAGAACTGTGTTCATAACGCTAACCGCCCCTATCTGGCTTCCTTTTATTACCATGCTTCATTGTCTTCACGCTTTCCACTGCGGAGTAACGTGATAAAGGCTGGACTTGTATTAACCAGAAAGTCCAAGCTGAGCTTCTTTTCTCACGTAGGGAACATAAGATGGAGTGCAGGCAGTGTGGAGATTAGTCACTGCCAGAGCATGGACCATAGCAATCCTGATTGAGTGCCTGCATGTTTCTGTGTGTGTGTGTGTATACACACTCTTTTCCAGTAGCTTAAGCTCCTCTGGAGTAGAAGTCTGTGGTGCAGTTGGTCAGCGCGAGCTTCTTTCTCAGACAGAGCTTCCCTCGTCAAGTGGCGCCATCGCAGAAGGGATCGCTTCAGGAGGGAGTCCGAGTGATGATTTTCGGCCCGCTGGCAGCCGGTAAAAAGGGGTCAAACAGAAACGATGCAAGGGTATGAACAAATGCTACTCATATCTTCCTTCCGGATATTTATGGATGCTGGACAAAAATATAAATGCATTTTTTTTCGGCTTTTTTTTTTCATGAGCTTCACTCAAATTTGTGACACCAAAAGGGTATATTTCTTTCAAATATTGCCTTGAAATTTGCGATAGTTAGCACTAGACCTTTGGTGACGTAATCCACTTCACATGCGTCAAATTATACCGGCACAGATTATTCCTCTTGCCCACAATAAAAGTCCACTCAAATGTCCGACAAAGAAAATATTAAGAATTAATTCGGGATTATGAAAATTGTATCATTGATTTCAATACAACATTACTTTATTAAAACAGACACATTTAACAAAAAGTAAAAAGATCAATTGTTCCAAATGTAGGTTTGTTTTCTTTGTTTTTGCTACGGCTTTGATTTTTCACCATTATCAGTTTATGACTTAGCATGAATCATAACGACACCTCACAACAAGCCGCTTCAAGTTGAAAATGTGATTGACGTTAGAATCGTGCGCAAACGGCTTTTTAGCCGTGAGGTGAGATGATCTCAATTGAGCTCCCCCAAACATTCAGTCTGCTTTTTGAAAAACAGATGCATTTCTTGTTTATCTTCCAGCTAACAAATACACACACGCAAGCAGGTGCTGCATATGAATTTTATGTCCAATGAGGCGAGGATTTTATTATTCAAATATATGTCGTTTCTATCTAATTGGAACTTGGAGGTCGGAAAACCTCCGAAGTGCCTTGAAGTTAAAGTAACAAGCGGTTAGTGAGCTGCCAATCCAAAAAAAAAGGGGGGGGGGGGGGCAGGTACCTCTTCATTGGCCTGCTTGAGCTCTATGAGGCATTTCCATGGCGCCAGGCCTCGGCGTCGTAGCACCTGTCTGTCGTAGTGGCGACGGGCCCGATCCAGGAGTTGCCGCTCTTGCTTCATTTGCTTCAGTTTCTCCTCTTCCTTCTACACAGCAAGGCAGCAGGGTGATGTTTCAGAAGAACGGAGAGTGAGATCGACAGGTAGGCCCCCTTAAGGGTGCCTGAAGGTGCCAAAACGAAATGAAGTGAAGTTTCCAACTGAGCGAGTCCTGCTGTGCGGTTGAACGAAGAATCGTGCCCTCAGCAGTTCAAAAAAATATATAATTGCATGGAGTCTCATGCTATGCAGAAAAAGAATTCATTTAGATGGGATGGGGGGGGAAAAACTCATCATATGGCCATCTTCATTCCCTGACTTCAAACCGATTGAGAACCACAGAGATCTTTAGCTAGTTTGTGTAGTTTTAGTTTGTAAGTTTGTTCTTTCACTCATTCATTAGTTTTTGTTTTGTTTTTGAAACGGCATTATCGTGAGTCCAGGAAGCATCTCACCATCCTGGCCAACCTTCTCTCATGGAGCTTTTGGGCTTTCTCCACCTCCTCCTCCTTCAGCTTCCGCTCCTCGGCAGCCTTCATCTCCGCCTCAATGGAACAAGTCGGCATTTTAACAAGAGGCATTGAACAGTCCATGTTTGACTCTTGCCTCCCTCTCACCTGTTTTTCCTCTTCCTTCACTCTCTTCAGTTCCTCCGTTTGCTTCTTTCGCTCGGCACGGACGCGAGCTCGCTCCTCCATGGCTGAGAATAAGATCATCAAGGTTATTCGAGTTAACAACAACTCATGAAATAACTAAACTGAAATTGTCAACCAAAAAAAAATTGCGAATGAAATCAAATAAAAATGATTTTCAGTCACAAAAATCTGATTTTAACCCTTTCATGCACCCTGTAACGTGATAACATGATGAGCTGTCCACTGTAGTGACCGCTGTCCCTGACAGGGTTGAAGACATGATAACTAACCGAAACTCCGCCATCTTGCGTTTATCAAACCAAATTAGTACAGCAAAAATGTCCTCTGTTTGGGGTTTGTTTTCAATGGATTTATTGTCTGTACAGAAGAGGGGAACGTCAGTCACACAGTCGTTTCAAAATTGTAATTTACTGAATTACACAGTACTGAGTGACCTTTGGAGTTGTTATCTTGGACTTGACAAATACTCCCAAAAAAAAATCTAATTAAATTTTAAAAAAATCTAATTAAAACCAGACCTAAACACAACTAAAAAAATAAGTATTTTTGAAGAAATGAATGGATTAAAACGAACAAATCCGCCCTAAAAAAAAACTAAAGCAAAAATGAAATCAAAACAAATTATGATGTCAAATCCAAAGATATGATCATTCGGATTTTTGTGTACATCACATTGAGAAATATTGGCTGTAAAATGTGACCGTCGTGCACTTTTTCCAAGCCGCAGTGTTGAAGGACTGACCTGAGATGATCGGGCACGTCGGTGGCTTTGGTTTTTGCCACGGGGGTGCATCAGGGCTATCGGGTTCAGCTGTTTCCGCCGGCGCTCTGCAACAATAGCAACTTAGTTTTTAAACCGGTCAGCCGGACGATTGACGACCCGCAGTAAAGAAAGAAAAAAAATCCCACCTTAGCTGTGGTGACTGTCTGGAAGCAGAAGTCTTGCGAGCCTCCAGCTGCCAAGCAGACATGACCTTCTCCCGCTTGAGCTTTGCAATCTCCTCCTGTTGCTCTTTGAGCTGCCTCCTCTGTTGCATGATGATCTTCTTCTGGGTGGCGTGGCGGTTTTCGAAGCGGCTTCCGTGCAAGGTTTTTGTCTTTGGGTCAGCCGAATCATCGTCGGATTTGGGCTTGTCTGCTTCCTGGTCTCCCTGCTGGGCCTCCGTAGTGGCTTCCTTGGGGCGGCTGAAATGGACTCGAGTACGTGTCTTGATGGGCTTCTGGAGATCATCCTGCGGGTCATGACAAAGAGGGTTACGTAAAAATATTTTCACAACTTTTTTTGGTAGACTGAATCGGCTAAAACAGGGATGGAGCATTGAAATGCAAGAGGGAGGCATTATTTTTCCACATTGGTACCTTCCAAACCAGATGTATGAGCAAAACATTATTTTAAATATGGAACAAATATATGCCAAATATGACTTATTGATATATTTTATTTTTGATAATACATTTTCAAATGTCTAAAGATCCACTATCATAATGCAATTAGAAATGGTTTAGAACATATACTGTATTTTTCCCCATTTATTTTTTTAATCAACTAACATTAAATGCAAGAACCCATTGAAGTCCTGCATAACATTCCAGATCAGCAAAAAAATATTTTTTTCCGTTTTTGGGATTTTTCCCAAGCCCCCCCATCTGTTTTTTTTTTAAATTATACACTATATAACCTCCATTGAATGCATATTAGCATTTTTTGAAGTATTAGTTGAATTAATAAAATTAAATTTTCCCCAAATTAAAATACTGGATTTTTTTAAAATTACAAATAAAACGTTTTTTTTCTTTAATTAATAAAGTGTCCACTCAAGAGTGTGGTCCCAATGGCCAACAGTTGCCCATCGCTAGTGTAAAATCTCTTTTTTGTTTGATCAATAAAACATTCAGAGTTCAATTCACTGGAACTGCAGTCCAGTACAACAATCAGCATGTACAGTATTACTCCTCCATGACTTAATTGACCGTCTGTACCCAAAACCCCTCCAGCTCACAATCCACACAGATAACTGGCACAAAACCTGATTATGAGCCCAACCTCCACACTGACCTCTACACCATCTAACTTCATCTCCCGCTCGCCGCTTCCTTCTGTCCCCCGAGCTCTGTTCTACTATTCCCCCACCTTCTATTTCATATCCTGGAGCCATATTTCCATCTGCTCCGTGCCCCACCCTGCCCTCAATATACACATCTCACCTCCTAAGCCGCTTTCACAGTTGAGGGAAAATTGTGTCGTTGACGCATTTGGGCCGTCCGCTGGAAGGTTAAAAGGCGTACTAACAGTGGATTTTATGGAGAAAATACCCATGACAGCTATTTTGGGGGCGCGTACCTTTCCCGTGTTGTCTGGCGGGTCACTTGTCAGCGTGTCCGGGGGTTTGAACTGCCCCGTCGTGGCTGCGTCGATCAGAGCGGCCATCTTGCGCCGGGTCTCCTGCTGTTGGGCCAGCAGCTCGCGTTGGTCGCGTTCCTGCCGGCACCACAGCCGCCACTCGTGCAGGTATCGTCGTTGCAACCGCCTTCGGTCGCTTTCCTCGGCCAGCTGTCGTTGTCTGGAGGAAGGATACATAAACAAAAGTATTGGGACATCGAAAGGAACTGTGGAGTTGGTATCCCCAATTCTCTGCTCGAGTTGATTCTCCTGTGAGGTCAAAAGTACCGTATTGGCCCGAATATAAGACGGTGTTTTTTCATTGACATAAGACTGAAAAAGTGGGGGTCGTCTTATATTCAGGGTCTAGACTATATACCCATTCACGACGCTAGATGGCGCCAGATATCATTGAAGCGAACGCTGAACTTGACTCCCCAGGCCAAAGTGAACCCCTGTCACAAAGAATAAAAATAAAAATAGCGGTAGCACGAAGAAGAAAAATAAAACATAGCGCTAAGAAAGAAAAGAGAAGAAAATAATAGAAGAGATAACAGAAAATGGAGAAACGTAGCGACAATCTGGAGAAAAGTGGGTTGAAGATCGGCCAGTTTAACCGGCAGCTGAGAAGTTATAATATAATTTACAACTCAAAAACCAGACGCAATTCATTTACGAATGTGATTGCACTTTAGTTTACATATTTAAATGTTTAGATATTAAGATTTGAATGAGGCAAAATAACATGCTTTTACTCTCAAATATATTGTTATAATCATTTGTTTCAGATGTACTGTAATTCTTTTCTGTATAAAAATTAATTTGGTGTTCAAAAAAAGTGGTGTTGAACAAGAGGGAGTCGTCTTATCACGGCCATCTTATATTCGGGCCAGTACGGTAATCAGCCAACTGTTTTAGAACTTCCATGTTGGCGTGTCTCTGTCGGATAATTCACCTTGCTCAAAACTGTCGCCAATTGTTGAATTCATTTTTTTTAGCGCGTTCCCCAAACAAATTAATTGATGTAGTAACGCTCCCACCTGAAAGTACACTCTAAAAACAGTAGATAAAATAATAACCCAATATGGGGGAAACATTGACCGATACACCACTTGGGTTTACACCACAACACAGATAGTTGTGCTTCAGTCCCCCCCCTTTTTTTGGGGGGTCAAAAGTTTGACCCAATAGTATTCATTGTATTACTTGTATACTTCAGTGACACCAGTTACAACCTTTCTATTTAAACAGGGCTTTGTCAACATCTTGTGTCCTCTCGAGTGTTTTACAAAAAGCAAAAAAATTGTGAATCTGCTCCACAATTTTTATTTTATTTTTTTTAATGTGCCTGTTTTCAGTGCGGAGCTCCTCCTCGGTCTTTGACACCTCCCGCTGATTCCTTCCAGCCCACATGACGGTCCGCCATGCTTGCCAGGCCCCGAGTTGCCTCTTCCAGTCGCACAGCGCCTTGGCCTTCCCCATACGCAGCCTCTGCTCCATCACCGCCGAGTACCATCGCGAGAAATGCCTCTGCAGACACTGCCACGCCAACGGTAAATATACTGCGAGCTCCACGAACACAAAGTCATCACCAATAACTGACCTTCAGGTTATGCAGGTGAACAAAGATTTCAACTTTCTTTTCTTGGTGCCGTTGCGCGTTTTCTTCTGGCTGCTGCTGCTGCTGCTGCATTGTGAGAGATGAAGGAGCTGGCTGGATGCTTTTGGATGTCCATTGACCTTCCAGTCTATCCCTGTGAAAGCGACAATGTGTGGGCAAGTGAAGAAAAAGCATCGAGATCGAATGCTATCCTGCTAGCAGTTGGTATGCTAACATCTAACAAGATAGAACGTGAGTCGGGACTTTGCCAATTTGACATCTTTCCCAGTAGTTGGATACATTGTTAATAAATTTTTCTTTCATGGTTGTCATAGCGGCACGGGCACCCGCAGCGGCTCCTCTCTTTCCTGTGGTTGAGAGGAAAGAAATTTCATTTGTGCGCGTAGAGCACCTTTGACAATAAAGTTGACTTGAACTTGAACTTGAATAAGGGCCCTTATGGGTGAAATTAATTTCGCAATGCCTCGTAATTCACATCTATACTGACATGGAGTGGGTCCTTGACTGATTTTTCTTTTTTTGGTTCCCTTCATAGCCACTTGATACCACGGCTGTGTCATTCGCTTTGAAATTATTTCCTGCAGGTTGCTGTCATTTCAAGGCTACTCTAATAGTTCGTCAAAAGTCAATTTGAAACAATTTTAACAATGTCACATGCCGTTCCTTTACTCAAAGTGTGCCATTAAGACAGTGGCGGGTGGCCACTAGGGGCCACAGCCCCCCTCCTCTGCACGTCCCTGCCGACTTGCCTTGATTTCTTATTTTACCGGACATTTTTTTTTTAAACTT
Source organism: Hippocampus zosterae (assembly GCF_025434085.1). NCBI lineage: Eukaryota > Metazoa > Chordata > Actinopteri > Syngnathiformes > Syngnathidae > Hippocampus > Hippocampus zosterae. Next base: position 9,325,569 of record NC_067470.1, read on the forward strand.
TGCTACTTTTGTCATTTTGTTTTGTCTTGTTAAATTTATTTGACTTCTTTTTGAGATTTTCAGATTTAGTTTAGTTTTACTTTTAGTTTTACTTTTCTATTTTGTTTTGACTTTTTACTTGACTTGTTTTATGTTCTTGGTACATTTAATTGGACATGTTTTACTTTATTTGACTTAACTTTTTTACTTTGACTTAACATGTGTGTGTTTTCTGGATTTCTTTTTGTTTTGGAATCTCAGTTTTGCATTTCATTTTTCTGCCGATACTGCCTTACCTATATCTGAGGCGCTGTTCCAGGGCTTTCCTCTCCTCCCTCTGCCGCCGCATCCTAACAATCTCCTGCTGTACCCTTTCCTGCTGCCTCCTCCTGGCCTCCTGCCTCTTCCTCTCCTCCTGCTCTTGCTCTCGCCTCAACTTGGCCTCCTCCTCGTTGAGGGCTCTGTTCTCACGCACCTTTTACACGCACCGGAGGGACATTACACTCGTGCTGCAGATATTGAATGTTTTTTACAATTGAATATTCTACCAAGTATCCCATTGGGTAAAAATTGATTTTGCATTATTAAACATATGTGTCTTATTTTTGTCCAATTCAGCTCGGCTTCTTCAAGTTCTACTCTACAGCTGTGACTTTTGAGTGGATATGGATTTAGAAGCCGGGGCCTGGCCTGGTGAGTGATCCCTGGTGTGAATCAGAGGTGGGGAACGTTCTTACAATTAGCCAGTAACAAATTGTGTTGATCAGCCTTTTCCAAATGCTTTGAGACACGCACCTCTTTCAACACAGATTTCAACAGATTCAGTTGCCGCTTTACCTGCCGGTGGCGCAGCTCCATGGTGACGACAGGGTCCATGAAGGTCCTGTTGGTTCCGCCGCCGTCCGACACCAGCTTCTCCATCATCCCTCCATCCAACACTTTCTGCTTCTTCAGGTCTTGGAGAAAGTTCTCGACGGCACAGTGATCCTCTTCATCAGCCAGGTGGTGGTATAGATCTGAATCGAGTTTTCTCATGTCAAGCCCAGGGCCAAAAGTGTGCCTTATTTTTTTATTTGTTTTTCTTGGATGGCACCAGTAGACCCTTCCTAGTCCCTTTCCATTACTGATGGCCAGTAGTTTTACTCTATTTTTATAGATAATAAATTAAAATAAATATAATTTTATTACATTTCATCACACTGATCTCAGTTAAGAATGTTCGTGAGTGTTTTACCATCAAAGTTGTCGTAGTGTAATCCAGGGGGCGGCGGCGTGGCCGGGCACCCCTTCTCACATGTCAGGCCATGTGTCTCCAAATCCAACTCTGGTTTCCACGTGTTGTCTAGCCAGTCTCCCAACAGGGTCTGAGCTGCGACACCCCACCGCATCATTAGCACAGCCCTCGTCACTTCTGTGGTGACTTTTTTTTAACCCCAACCTTCAGCGTAGGCTTCGTCATGATCTCTCAGCTGCTCCCAGCTCCGCAGGGCCATGGCCAAGCTTTTGCTTCCCGTCTGGGCTCTCCTGGGGAAGAAGACCTCAGACAGGGCGAATTCTGAGGCCTTCTCAACTCGCTGACAAACGTGGAAAGTGAGAAAATAATGTTGTGAAAGTGGCCATATGCAACCCACGCTGAAATATATAGTCCAAATCCTAATAGAAATGTAATAAGCTCAATAAGCATCCCTTCAGGTGGAATGCTTGTTCCAGCAGTAAACAGATGCTGAGACGTAACACGTAACCCTGCAGCCCAATAAGTGCTTCCCACCTTTTTCCAGTGATCGATGTCCTCTTTGTTTGCAAGCTTCTGGAATAGAAGCAAAAACAAATCTAGTGTAGCCGTGTTAAGACTTTGCAAGCAAGGACCAATAATCACTTCAGTAGCCTTTCAGACAGTAATTGTCACAACATTTGACCAGCAAATTACATGATTTCATATACATTATTGTTTTTAATTAGAATTTGTAAGTTAAACTACTTGCAGCGGACAAGGGCCAAAGCGACAACAAATATTGAATTTCTGCAAATAATTTACGCTGGCCTAAAATTGATGAAGCTAGTATCAGAAAAACTCTCACTCAACAAGTTTACATTTCATTAGACTGTTTAGTACGTTTTACAAATGTAGGTGTGAAGCCCAAAATGGGCTCCGGGTCCATTTATATACAGTACATCGGATTGCCAATTGTCAAAGGTTCGAAAAACTGTAAACGATGTGTATAATATAGGTCTTGATCTGAAAAAGGTTGCCTTCTTAACTTTTTCAAAAAAGCTCACGAACACCTTGGACCAATATCGGCGGATTAGTTCCAGAGAAGCCTGAGCCCATTTCCTTAAATCAGCAGATTAGCTGGAAAAATCATAAATGTCCAAATGTCACATTCATTCATTTTAATAATCCTTTAAGGCTTCCTTTTATAGATTTAGAAAATGTATTAGGGAGGATTTAGGATAAAGAATGGTGTTCATATTGCTATTATATATCATATGCTATTTGTTTAGTATGGAGGACATATACCTTGGATGCTGATGGTTTTGCTCTGCCATTCTTGCCAGTGCTCTTCCTAATCTTGAGCAAGTGAGGCTCAGGGCCGGGTAATGCGGCCATCTGTTATGAAGATGCAATAGTTAATTATATATTTCTTGCATTGTCTTTGAAATGCCATCGGTATCTTCCAGAAAAGTCGAGTTCTAGCCCTATTATTAAAAAAACTCATAAATATCAAACACGTTGACAAAGGACTCTGGGTAATGTAGTTCTTTAACTTTTTTTTGTGGTGACATGAATTTATATTTGGACTAGGTTTTCCACAGTGCATTTCGGCGCTTAGGCGTCCCTCAGGTAACCGTGGCAACTCCGTAAGAATCACGAAATGTAAAAGGAATATATTGAAACGGAATAAATATCAAAGCAATTCCAAATATTTTGGCGTAATAGCCACGGGAAAGATTTGCGAACGGTAATAATGTTTGCTCTGCCATGCGAGTTGTTCAAGTCGCTTTATGATGACATCACAGCTCTTCCGCCTTGAAATTTCACGACAAAACGGTGAAAGTGGGCGATAATTCTAAGACGGCAGTATTTTTTTCAGTAAGTCATCATATTTCTCCTCACGTAAATATTCGAGGAGGTAATAATTACATTCCGTGACGAAAGAAGTGTGCAAAGAACCCCGGGCTACTAGCTAAGTTCCTAATTCACGTGCTTCGCGAAACTTTGTTTATTAGCCGCATGGCTGTTGGCTGGATGAAGCTCGAGTTGTCTCGAGTTCTCCAAGGAGGTAGCCGCCTGGGTATCCTCAAGGGGCTCGGCAGGACCGGACAGCATTCCCTGGAGGTACCGGGCTGTCTGCTGTACAGTCGCTGTGGAACAGTGCCACACCTGACCCAAGATACGTTGCACAACCTGGACAAGCTTCCCTCTGTCACTCAGGTCTCACTGGACCATTTGTAAGCCCAGCACAAAAACATGATGCTAATTTTATTTCTCACATATTGTATCGTGAATGATATCTATCTGGATTTTCCTGCAGAGCAGAGCACCAGGAAGTGTTGGAGGAATTCAAGGAAGGATTTAAGAAGTTTTCAGGTATTTTGAAAGGGACATTGTTTCGGTAAACAATCTTTTAATAGTTCACAAAGAAATATATGTGACTATTAAATGCTATTAATACACCTGCGTATGTGTACAGGTTTGAGTCTTTATTTTGAATTTTTTTTTTAATGATTTCAAAGCGCTTGTCTAAAAGGGAGACGAAAACGAACTAGTGGCATTAACTGTATGCCTGGTGTCAAGGAAACCTATGTCAACTGAGAGACAAGCTGTGTAAGCTGGGTATAAATCACATATCAAAGCTTATAAATAAAATGATCTGTTTTAATGATAATGAAAGTACAGTTTGAAGTTGTATTGCACTTGGACGTTATTATTTATCTCGCATAAATGCCCCTTAAAGTTGACAAAACCCTTTTGTCCAAAAGCTTCAAAAATGTAGGGGACAAGTCCAACCATTCACAAAAACCATTGTCCAAAAGTTTCAAAGTGTCAAGGACAAGCAACCATCTTGTGTCGACTGTGGTTTCTTATTTGACTGCACATCAGTCATGTCAGAATAATTACATCTGAAAACTCGCCATGTTGCTGTACAGCCACAAAGCGATAACTAATGTCAAGGGTGAAAGATGGACACGCTTATGCCTCACAGTTAAAGAGGTGAATAAACCTAATCTTGACGGATACCTTGGAAATGCTGTCCTTTGAGTGGTCCGGTTTCCGGAAAATATCTTATAGCACGCCTTATAATACAGTCCAAACTCTTTTGAAGCCAAACTGGCGACCTCGAACTCCTCCTCAACATTTCGAAACTATTCGAGTGGTTAACCTTTGTCGTAGGTGGAGTTACCATTGACGTGATTTGTCCTTGAATTTTATGCCGAAGAGCCTATTGAGGAGCTTCTGTACTGTGTTTTATTCATAGAAATGCCCTGAAATGGTGACCTCATTCAACAGTATTTTCTGAACATGTATGCGCTTGCAAGCTCTTGCCGCCTCCTGGAATTGTTCCAATGTCATATGTTATAAGGACAACATAGGAGTATTATTATGTTTCTGTGACAAATTCCGCAATCATTTGCCCCACTGTTTGTATTCATGAAGCAACCCTCCCCCCTCGTAACCTTTTGTGCACCGCAGGTCTTCATGACACAGTTTTGTTTTGCACACTGAATGACCCTGCGACCCCAAGCCCCACTGGCTACACAACCAACAAGGTTAGACAGTCTCCTTTTCTTTTTCATTTGTTGCTCTGAGTCCATTTGTCTGGTTCAGGTTCTAATTTCTCCTTCATGGTTTTGGAGCAAATTTAAAGAGATGCCATCTAAAATATTTGGAACAGGAACAAAAAAGCAGGGTAGAAAGCCACACAACAGTATTTATTCAGATCGGATTCGGGCACCAACTAATTGTTTATTTGTCAATTCTTTTTTTCAATTAATTGATGAATTGGTTAAAAAACATTAAATAAAAAATTTCCTTGCCCAAGTACAGACTACAACCACTAAGTTGGCACAGTGTCTCTCCCCCCCACCCCCCTCCTCTGAAATGAACAGTGAGCCATTTCATGGGTGTCCTTTCTTTGACTGGCGTGTAGACGGTGTCCGTATGGGGAAGCGGCGGGCGCATCGAGCTGACGGCAGCCAAATTCATGGCCATGCAGAAGCTGCTTCAGCCCGACTGCTACGTGAGCATGGCCGACGGCGAAACCTGGCAGGACAACACCTCCCGCAAGAGGGTCCGCAAATCGGTGGAGCGGACCCTTGCCCACTTGGATGAGTGTCTGCTGGTGCACCAGGCGTCGCAGGTGCGGCCCAGTTTAAATATGAAAAGCTATTCTCCCATCGGAAATGATGCAACATAAATTGAAAGAGCGTCAGGAGCTGTCCAGGCAGTGCGCTGTAACTTGCATAACTGTTAAATATTTTTAACAATATAGTATACTACATACCATATAGGGATTGAGGAGTGGTGATACCACACTCATTTTAAGGTATCGGGCACTCGTGGTGGCTGCTGATGCCAGCCACTGATACTTAAGGCAAGCAAAAGTCTTGGCATCGTAAGTACTGGAAGCGTCTACCCAAAACATCCCTTATACCACTGCACTACTTTATTCACTCTCTAGAGTCAGTCGCTGCACTATTATTAATTTAAATGTAGTAACATGACATGATCAAATTGATATCATTCATCGAATCATAGTTGTCATTTATTTGTTGACACTTTTATGCTTTCCTTTCCGCCATATTACCATGATTCTCGTGATGATAATAGGACATCTATCAATTCATATTGTAAACGTATTCTAATGATCCTCGTGATCCTGATCTTAGTACTGTTATTATTGTCGTCGCTACGACTGTCATTATAATGCTTTGACTGCATTTATTTTGGTACGCAATTGCTTGCGCTACTCCATTATCCTCATTATTGTGATGCACGATGATTATCTTTTCAGGATGGAGAAAAATAGAACGCGCCCTCCTCATCATTATGAATTATTGGATGACCGCTGATGATGACTGTATTTTTATTTTTGTGTTTGATTTTGTTTTGCTTTTCCCTCACCATAATTGACTGAGTTTGGCGGCTGCGCTGTGGTCTTCGGTCCTTCTTTTCTTGCGGTGTCTTTATGGTTGCTTTGTTTGTCGCTTGAAGGTGAACGTCTAATAGTTTGTGTCGGGGAAGGAGGCACTTACGTGGGCTCCTCTCGTGTATTCCTGTCTGGCTGTCCCTGTTACATGCCTGGCTCTTTTTCACCCCAGCTTATAAAAGACAAAACTTAGGGGGAAAAAAACAACCAACAAAGTCACATTGACTGTGACTCACGTGAAAAATGAACTCAAGTTGTAATATTGTGAGAAAATGATTTGACAAAAAAAAATGGTCACAAAAATTATTACACATTTGTAAGATTGCACACTTTTCCTTTACTCTCTCTTGTGCCCTTCTCTAGTGCATCCCCAAAAAACAAAGAACAAGCAAAGCACACCTGCTGAGTGAACCATTTCGATCACAGGTTTCAAACTCAAGGCCCCGGGGGCCGGATCTGGCCCGCCACACAATTTTATGTGGCAGACAAAAGCAAATCAAACATGTCAACTTCCATGATGCTTGGCAAAATCTCTACCTAAATTTTAAATTCTTATATTTAATAAATTTGAGACATATTATAAGCGTTTTCTTGTGACCAAACCCCCCATTACAGTAACATAAACAACAGTTGAATAAAGAGTTATTATTGACTTTTTAAAAATTTGGTTTCGGTCATAACGGTCTTACAAGGGAAACGGTAACTAAAATGTAGCCCACAGCAAAAATAAGTTTGACACCCCTGTTTTAGATGCATTTTGCAATTTGTAATCAATATTGTCATGAAATTATTATTGTTGACTTGATGAAGAATCCGAATGTCGTCCTGACAACGGATCCTGTTTCCAAAATAATTTTTTGCTAAGCTCTTCCCCACCGGTCTCTAGGAGCTGGAGGGAGCGGCGCTCTTCGGGGTGGTGGAGGGCGGGGACGTCCCGGAGGAAAGGTCGCGTTCGGCCAGGGAGACGGCCAAGCGGCCCGTGGCGGGCTTCTGCCTAGACGGACTCCAGTCTGGTCACCTGAACGGCGCCCTGAGGAGCCAGCTCATAGCTGCGGTCATCAAGGAGCTCCCTGAGGACAAACCCAGGTGAGCAACCAGCATCATAGAATCCTAGTCATAAATTGGTGGTTGCGAGGGTTCTTATCAATGATTACCTGATTGTTAAATGCTTAAGCTTAAACCAAGTGATTCATGGCTCCTTCACTCACTGAATTAGCCTGCTTGACTAATGAATAATGAATGCGTTCCACTCGAGTCGCTCCACGGTCTTTGCAGCAACATGGCTTGATTGACAGCTCCACAACACAATTCGTCTCTCACTAACTGACATCCCAAACCATTAGGTTGGGCGAGTTAACGCCCGGGTTGATTTGGTCACTTGTTTGACATGATTTCTTTGAATATATGTACTGTATTTCGATAGTACAAGGATGTTCTGCTCCTTCCACGAGTGCGCGTATACTGTGTTAATAATGCAAATGATCAGTCTCTCCCTCATGCAATTGGCCTGACGTTTACATGCCCACGTACACGACGTCAATGTGTCTGCATAACGAACCCGAACTAAAGAGGTCTTCACATAAGCCCCATCTGTTCCATCTCTGTTCCAAGGGGGTTTTCAGGAATATGAAATCAGCTGAGTTTATTTTATTTTTTTAATATAATGAAGGAAGAGAGACCCCTCGGGATCTTCAGAGAGTTACCTGCGCTATACGACTAGAGCGCAGCGTCTCCCTCGAATGCTAAATTGGCCTCGACCTTGACGCCTGCAGCCTGTTATCTGCCAGGCCAGAGAGAGAGTGCGAGAGCACCGAATGCATTTGTGCTGACAGATTACAGAGAAGTGTTGCTCATGTGTTTATATGCAACGTGTGTGATTTCTTTTTTTTTTTTCAGGGGGTGGAGGGTAGAAGAAAAAAAAAAGAATAAAGTGGAAATATTGCCAGGAAAAAAAAGAAAAGAAATGAAGTTATATTGACAAGAATTAAAGTTACAATATTGCAACAGTCACTTAAAGTCAATAATTGTAAGCAACAAAAATCTAGTGTCTATTATCGGGAGAGTATGTAAGTTTTTTTTGAGAATTAAGTCACAATTTGACAAGCATGAAGTCAGAATTAAAAAGCTTAAAGGTAAGGCTGAGGAGCGTCAGCGAGCTTGTTGTTGTGGAGAAAAATAATAGCTGTCAAATTCTGACTTACAACTAATATCACTAGCTAACTTTGTAATTTGTGAAAAATGTTTTTGGATGAAGATATGACTCGCGAAGATAAGAAAATTGGAATTTTTCCCAGACAAAATCTGAGTAAATTTTGAAAATTGAGATGAAATCTTACCAAGTTGTTTTTGAATGACAAACTAATATTTCCCCAAAAAATTAGACTTTAAACAGAATACATTTCTTTTTATGGATTAGGATTGATTTAAAATTTAATTTAGAATTAATGAGTTGTTAATTGGAGGTGAAAAAGGAAGTGGTAAAATAAAAAAAAGTTATTTGAGTTATATGAGAATAAATTCAGAATTTATGTTTAAAAAACTATTCAATAATAATGAACAATTGTATAAGAAATATATCTGTTTCTTTTTTTCTACAAAAATGGAAAAGTAGAAATATTACAGGAGAGAGAAAAATTCTGCACAGGAATGAAATTTTAATTTTGCAAGCATCTTTTTATTTTAAAATAAAGACACTATCGTAGGAAAGAGGAAAATAAAGCTGTAATATTCTGTAAAAATGCTCATGATTTAACCAGAAGGTGTTATTATGCAGTAAAAGTGAAAAAAAAACCCCAGCTGTTTTATCCCCCGTGTCGCTAGTTGCTGTTGATGGCAATTGTCGACTACACTTGTAGGCTTCTGCAAGGTGTGGGTCGACCCGACGAGGTGCTGGCATGCGTGGAGGCCGGCGTGGACCTGTTTGAGGGCTTCTTCCCCTTCCTGGTCACTGAGCGAGGCTGTGCCCTCTGCTTCCGCTTCGACACGGCAATCGACCCGGAGAGCGGCGATGGGACGCCCCCTTGTGGTGGGAGTACTTTTTCCTTTTGTAGGATATATTGTTCAATACGATATTATCACGATATGAACCTCCCGGTGTGATAATGATCATGATACGAGCACACACATTGTGAATCGGGTCAATCTGCGAAGGAACTCAAAACGTGTTACGTTCCCCTTTATCTGACGATTGGCGTGGATCTTAGGTGGCCAAAACTTTTGATATATTTGTGTTCTGTTTGATTACGTGAATACGACACGTTACAACAATACTAGATTCCATATCAAAACGCCCTTTTTGAAATGTTTCATATCAGTTGTCCTTGCGGATCTTGAGCTGTTATTTTTACTTTATAAAAAAGCTCTTTAAAAAAAAAAACAACAACATTAGACTTCTGTCTTGAACACTGCGGTTTTATCTGGTTAAAGCCAGATAGATTTTTTTTTATTTTTTATGCAAGCACGTCTGTCACGCTGCGGAGTCCACATTTTGGTGGCAAAATTACCCTTTTGTTTCCCTTCGGCGGTGTGACCTGCTTCACTAAAATATCAAGCCCCCCCCCCCCCCCACGCACACACAACCACATGCATCCACTGGATCTAAAATGGAGGACAAAAGGTTAAAAGCAAATTGGTGACATTTGTAACATTGCGGTTCTCTCAATCCTCCTTTTGATTCATTTTTTTCCCACCAAAAAGCATGATAAAGCAAGTCAACCTCAAAGGGGATCGGATCGCGGCGTCTGCCCCATGACTCCTTGTCAGTTGGTTCACATTTGACTTCCAATGACTTAACTGCCAGTATGCAAGACATCGGTTCACGAGGCGGCCATTAGGTCTACAATATTACCAGCACACTCGGCTTGCTAATATTTAAATGTGTACGATAGGATGTGTGACCCGAGGACATTAAGGTTACGACTTGCTCCTTTTTCTGGCCTAGTTGATGTAACTGTCTCACAATATGAATCAATAAACATGCCAAAATTTGTACAATATAAAAGTAGCCTATATTGGTCACGTAGGCATAAAAAGCAGGATTACAGCAGATCAACTGTTTAGGCAACACAACTGTTCTGATGTTGCTGGTCGCCATTGAATGTACAGAGCTGCGCCATATTCATTAGCCTCCACATTGTTTTGAGACACTCTAATTGTTTGTTTGTTGTTGTTTGTTTGTTTATTGAACATAACACATATACAGTAATAATTTGACAGAAAATAAGGTAGATAAAATGGTAAAAAGAAAGAAATCGGTCTTCATTCAACACAGTTATTATGTTCAAGGGAGTAGGAAGAAGTAAAAAACTTATCTAGTCGTACTCCCTAATCTCGTCCAAAAGAGAATGCTGCCATAGTTAGTTTTTCATATACCGGTTTTAAATCATTACTTCTTTCTTGAACACTATAAAACCATTGTTGGCCAAGACTTTTCTCCACTGGTTACAATAGAGGACCCCCCCGCCGCCAAAAAAAAAGGTCGATTGCGCTCCTCGTTAGGATCGCTGTCAATGGCGTTCAAAGAGTTGGATCAATGCAAAGCTCACAGCCCAAATGTCATCCTCGCATTTAAAAGTAATTGGAGGGAACCGTTAGCTTAACAAGAGTTATGACAATGTGCCAAGCCTTTTCATTAAAAAAAAAAAAAAAGTTGCGTTAAACTCTCCCGACGTGAGAGTCATGTCAAGATGGCGCTAATCGATTCCGCACCGACAAACGTAATGGAGGTGAGAGCAGACCCGGCCGGTGTTCAAAATGAATTCCCAGTCCCCCTTCAACCAATTACAAGCAACCCTGCCAGAGGCCTCTGGGTACGCGTCCTGTTTGACACAGCGGAGCGTATGGTAATGGGGCCCTTGCTCGCTCTTCACCGCCGTAACTTCTCATTTCATCATCGGGGCCCGCTCACTCACCGTCGCTCTTGGGGTCGGTGCTCTTTGACGGAGCGTTGTCGTCAGTGCTGTTCGATACCGCCAGATTTGCTATAAATACGCTCGCACCGAGGAGAAATGAAAGTTCAAGGTATAGTAATGGAACAGTGTTGATGAAGCAAAAAATAAAATAAAATAAAATGAAATTCTAAAGCTGCATGTGTCAGCATCTCTTAACACCCGGTCAAACGAAATAGCGCTGTTGCTCCTTAAATTGAGTTTGGAATACATGATTGTATCAAAAGGTGCTTTCAGTTATTAACCTCTGTCTTTAAATTGCACTGAGCAGACAAAACCGAAGAAAAAGCACATCAGGCTTTCTTGGCGTGAATTGATACTGCAGAACCGAGTGTTCTGTTTGCATTTAATTCTTAGATATGGTGTACAACGGAAATTTGTGCTTTATGGTCAGGGATGCCCCCCCCCCCACCCCCCAAAAATAAATCTCAAATTAGTGCAGTAACAACACGCAAGTAAACAAATAATAGAAATATCCCAGTCATGCACCTCGACAGCATAACCCCCCAAAAAATATATATACTGTATATATACAGTATATGAATTATCGCTGAAAGCATTCAGCCGGTAATCTGATGCGCTCTTGAACGCATCAGCTCCATTTCAAACAAACAGAACGCGTTGCCCGCCGTTCTCTTTTCAACACATTGCCTGCGACAGATAAAACCAATTGAGCAGCTATCGGCTGCATCTGTGAAATCCGTATCGACACCATCGAGCGGCGCCAATTTCAGCTATATGTCATGTAATGAATAAATAATGGTGACAAAAATAAGTGAAATAACCCGCTTTTAAAAATAAACTCCTCACTGATTCATGAGGCTTTTGTTTTTTTTTCAATAAAGTTTTTACACAGTGGTTTAAACTAATGTGACCCTCTTTACTTGTTTATTTGTACAATTTATTAACGCCTTAAACCAATAGCCGCCTTCTCCTCTCCGTAGTGCAGTCAATAAAGGTACCCCGCTATGATACAATTACTTTATTAACTCATTCAGTACCAGCCAATTCTGGACCAAGTCTGAAAAGACGTTTAAAAACGTCTTTGGGAGTGTAAGAGTTAAGTGCAAAATAAAATCATCGCCTCCATTAAATGAACCCAACGCCCTTGCTTGTCTGAACTCGATTACCGACAAGTAATTTTGTTCTTTGAGCTGTTGACCATGTTGCATAATAGGGGTCAAACGATGTTATGTTTTGGCATTTCCTTGTCACCGCCGGGGGGGTCGTGCTTCTGCGGATGTGCTCGGAAATTAGCTGGTGATGAGGATTAATGAGGGGTCTGCTTTTGTTTGGGTAGAAAGCACAGCAGAACAGAATGGAGACCACCATCCCGATGACCCGACTCGCATGACCTCCTTCGAGATGAATCTCAAAGACAAAAGGTAAAATTTTAGGGGGCGTCAGGAGCCTTATCGTCGAGTTTTCACGGGCTCTCCCGATCAGTCTTTCCATCTTCCGATTGTAAACAGCCCTGCGATTTGACATATGATGTCTTACTTGTTGTGATTGGTCGCCCCGTCCAGGCCACGCCCCTTTCCAAAATTTTCATCACTAGCCATTGCCATCCCTGTTGGTGTCATCGTGTGCAGTGTATGTGACTTGACCAGCACAAGACACCACACATGTAGCGGTCGCTTCACTGAAAGGCAGCTCTCCACCGCAAACCGGATGTCTTTTGTAGTACCAAGACTGACCTGTGAGGGGCAAAATAGTATCTCAAGGCATCCAGACTGCCAGAAAATATATCGAAGAAGAGTAGTAGATTTCCGCCTTGCCCATTTTCTGAGCAACCCGAGGAGGAAAAAAAAAAGACTCTTGCCACATCGCACACCAAATGCAAACTGCTCAGGATGATCGTTTCGAGAAATCTGTTACTTTAGTTTTTTGTGACTTTGACTGTAAATGGGTTTGGGGAAAAAATTGCCCCAATATTGGTATGTGTGTATCTCGCTTTAACTATAGCGCATGTTTTGCATTTAGAATCATCTGCTCCTCGCAGATTCGGAGGGGGAAAAAAAATCACTCCCAACGCATCCCATCCTATAAAATAATCACCCAGGATGATCTTTTCAAGACATCCACCAAAACTTCCCTTTGCTGACTTTAATCGGAAACTGGAACTAATGCTTCAAATGAATGAGTGCCTCCTGAATTGGCTATTGTGCCATTTCACGTCCCAGCCACAACCCGCCAATGACTCCGTTGTCCCAAGTGATTTACCGTCTCCGCGGACTGTCCAGGTACCGAGACGACTTCCGGCCCCTGGTGGATGGGTGTGTCTGCTACTGCTGCAAGAACCACACGAGAGCGTACGTGCACCACCTGCTAGCCACCAATGAGCTGCTGGCGGGGGTTCTGCTCATGCTCCACAACACGACGCACTATCTGGCCTTCTTCGCGGCCCTTCGAGAAGCCCTGGCTGCCGATAAAGTGGACCTCTTGAAAAGGCGGGTCCTCGGTCAGACGGAAACAAATACCTAAGGACGGAATGAAATCAAATGGGAGAGATGGATTGAGCCTGGAGGAGAGGTTTGTGTGAACAATCAACCGGCTCTTTTTGTCACGGCAGATTGGCTCTGCCTCCGTATGGAGGCAATCAAAAAGTTAAGGTCAAGTTCTCTTCTTTCTTCTCGCTGGCGTCCCCGGCAAGTACCGCAACTTTGTCCACATGCTCTCCATGATGTCTTTTATTATTTTTTTTTTCAGTGTACGTTATTGATCGCATTTGTACAAATGGTGGGGATTATCGATTGCCCTCGCCTCTTCCACTGTATGCTACATTTAAGGCGAATCATTTTCTTGGAATCAAAGTTTGCCCAGTGGCGACTCCACTTAAAAATTGTTGCTTTATCATGAAATTGATAAGATAAGAAAACATTTATTTGATATTGCATTCATCTCTTCTAACACCCCAAAACCCAACAGTTATCTTTGTTGTTAACATAACACACCATATTATTGTACCCCCCAAAAAAACCAACTTACTGTAATAACATGACGATTAATTAATTGTGCAGTTCCCTCAGTGAGAAGCAGTAATATTTGTCGATTTCCACAGAGGATAAATAATACATGGGCATGAGTACAAGGTTTGAAATAAAAAAAAAAAGTTTTTGTTTTTCTTTTTTGGTCCCTTGCGTCAGCTTTGACTGGTGAATTTCCTGCAATTTTTTTCAGTACATGAAGCGTGAATGGTGATTTTTCATTGGCCCTCGGGGTTGTACTCGGCACCGTTCTAGCTTGTTATCAGACCAATAAAACAAATTTCCAGGAGAATTTGTTACAAAATGCGTCAAACTTTGATTTATGTTGTCGGAGTCGTGGTTAACATTACAAAACCGTAATTCTTTTGTCATGCTTTTGTTCTCCCACAAGGGAATTTAAATGCTAGCTGCTCTTGTGGCTCTCAACTGATGTGTTCAAAATGTGCTAACCTCATTTTTTTTTCAGTAGCCAGTTCCATGAGCAGTGTTTAGACTGGCTGCCCAAACTGCACCAGAGCCGCTGTTATTTTGCTTATTTAATGACGGACACGCCACATTTTGTAATGTTTAGACCTTACACAATTGTCTGCTTTCACGGTTTGTTTTTTAATGTGTTGATGTGTGGCAGATGTGACTGTGTGCAGATTGCCAGTCTGTCATTGTTTGTTTGGATTGAAACTACTCCACCCCACCAGGCCCCACCCCTGAAAGGCATATTTATTTACTCAGGTACTACTGTACAAACAGTATTTTCCCTTCCTTTGTTTGTGTTCAGTTACGATTAAAATCTGAGCAATTTTTAAAATAATGTTTCTCTTGATCTCAGATTTTTACCAGACTCTGGAGGGCGAGTCTATTTCATTTTTCCATAGCTGCAGGCAGCAATTGATCTGGTTTATCCGATGATTCGGCGTTTATCCTTTTTTTATTTTATTTATTTATTTTTTGGAAGAGGCCCATTTATAATGTTTTTAATCATCCCTCGACGCATTATCCAAGTTGTGCGTCACAGCTGGTATGGCCAGTTAGATACAGTGTGGTCACCCAGCCTGCATACAGAGTGCCGTTGTCCTTTTTCTTCCGCAATGAAATCGGCAACATGTTACCTCATGCTCTTGATTTATTGTTTCCCCCTCTACACGCCTTCCGTCTTCCTTACAGTGTAATTTGTTCCCTGAATGTTTCCAGCGCCTCATTTAGGGTTCAAGCTGACTCGGTGCCATTTTGAAATAGGAGACAATTCCCGCTCTTGGAGTTGTAGGGCACCCGGTGGGTTTATATTTGATCGCATTTTAGATGCATACCGTATTCTTATGACCATACGCGGCACCGTATAAAAAGGCGCAGTGTCAGTTATGGGTGCTGGTTCTGTATTTAACACATACACAAGACACATTGTATTATTGGATGCAGGCATGGTAAAATGTATGCCAGCTTAAACAATACAGTCGCATGCATGTAAACTCGCGTATGTTTTTAAAAAGACAAATCCACCAAAGTCCTCATCTTATGTATCCGAAATGAACAGCCGGGCAAATTCACTATCAAACACGGCAGGTTTCCCCCTCACGTCATTGTCATAGTCGGGTCTCATTGCCGCGTGGCTCCTTAGAAACGAGGCCGGCTTTTGTGTAAACGCGAACAACGGTGCAAGCGGACACATTAGCCCGAGCATACACAATCCATTCACGAGTTGTGGCGGAACTCGTCAAGCGGATATGTGGGAATAATGTGGTGATTGGTTGAGACAACAGTTGGTAATTGAAGCTGAGTGAGGCCGGCATAGCAAAAAACTCCAAGAAAGCATCTTTATTAAATGTAATGCAGAACATTACACTTTTTACTACCGTTGGAGTGGAAAGTGGCCATCTTGTAATCCACCGGATGTTGCTATGCCACGGTTGTCCTTGCCCGGATGGATAGATGGTGCCGTTTCATAAAACGAAAGCACCAAGCCCCATGGATGAGTTAGTTGATCTTGAATTCTCTCTGGTTGCTCGATCCCCCGTAACTGATGAAATGTGCTTCGTAAGCATGTCTCTTCGCAGGTGCTACTTTCGGGATGCTACCCATCTGCCCCTCCAATCCCCAACTGATGTTTTGCACCGGCTTGTGAATGTCATTGAAATCTGTGAAAAAGATAAATAAAATTAAATATGTAGCGGGTCAAGAGTAGTCTCAAAGTGCTGGCCTGCGCATAATGTCAATGGGACGGGCCTTGCCAGTGGCTGACGACAGTTCCAAAATTAGCAGGGATAGGATGACCCTATTGAGGTCATTCGCTATGGAAAATGGATGAATGAATGTTTTTTATCTTTGGCGTGCGTGCCCGGGTGCGTGACAGAGACAGAGTACAACAGCAAGCACTGAGGAAACATGTTGGAATGAGGTCATGCGCTGCGACCAAAAGTTTCCTTGGTTTTGCATGCCGCCTTGTCCAGAATATGCTGCCTCATCTGGGGAATTTTGTTGAAAATGTGAAACGAATTTCAGACACAAAGAGTGCATGAAAGGGTTTCTGTTGACACCCCTCAGCGGTGTTGTCTCTGCCAAGACACGAGACAAATGAAAAGGCCGTGAGCATTTGGCCTTTTCGTTGATGAGAATCGTCTTTCTGGAATGAGTGTGGCTAAAGTGGGGTGCACAAACCAATTTGTCACATCAAATTTTGAAAATCTATGATACTGGATAACTGGGATATCAACAGAATGCCATTTACAAGATAAAAGCAAACTCGCTTTGTCAAAATGAACTGATATCTTCTGTATGGTATCATGATACACCTGATACATTGCTGTTATGTTGATAATGGGATGTAACATAGAGACCGTTGTGATACAGTATTGTTTCACAGTCTGACGGATTATGTTATCTATCTGGTGATATTGTGTTAATTGTATCCTGATATTGTGATATCAACGGATGACCATAGCCGATACTATAGGAAAACTATTTGACCTAAATGATATGATAGCACAATACTGCCAATACCTCAAAATACCCCCTATATCCAAACAAGACCATGTATTATACATAATTATCAGTATATTGCTGTGATATCATTGCCATTATGATGTATCAGAATTTTGTTCTTTTGATGTGATTGTTATCTGCGATGCGCTATGCAAATCCATTGTTGTCTGTACAATATTGTAAAACTGTTATTGTTTGCTTTGGATTGTGATATTTTTGATTATTTGGTGGTATCGTAATTATGGTCATATTGATGTGATGTTCTCATAGATAGTGTGACATTGACTGAAATATCACAGTAGCATCTCGGAGTTGCCATGTTGTCCGCTGCGTCATGGAATTCTCCCTGCAAACAAGCAGCTTTAAAAGAAACAAAGAACAAATCTTGTAATCATGGCTTCCAAGAGCCTATCAGTCAACCGTAGCATCATCAACAATGTGGCTGACATCAATAGAGCGTGATTGCAGGGTGCGGAGAGCGTTGATGAGTTGGGACCTATCTGATGAAACTCCAAAGATACTCTGGGAAAAACGTTGCTGCTTACTGCCAGTGATGATTCTAGAGGAAAGTATACACCAGAGGAAAGTGCTGTTAAATAAAGTTGGGGAAAATAGCTGCAGATTATCAAGCTTCTTTGACAAAACATCGAGCACATTGGTTTGAGTCCATTGATTTTTCTTCCTTTCTGTCTTTTCACTTGTCGAGCCTCATTATGCTAATGACAGCAGCTCCGATTGGTCTGTTTATCTGAGAATGACAATTCACCTGTTGGATTCACATTTGGAAGATGGTAGACGGACGGTTTTGTTGTGATATTGTGATAGATTGTGTCCCGATGACATCGGAGATACTGTGATGGCTCATTAGTGGCGTCATTGCACATTTGTTATTGTAGACACCATTGCTACGATATCATTAATATTGTGACATATCAAGATGGTATTCCGGTGTATCGTATCACAATAATATTGATATTGAGTTGATAACTGAGGAATTCTCTCCCGCTTTGCTCCTGCTCCCTTGTGTCCTGAAGCCAGAAAGTATTCCCATATCACCATCTCTTCACGTCATCCAGAGGGGAATGTTTTGATATTTATTCTCTGTGATGGATTCTGGGTCTAACTCTGCTGTCAGCACAGTCGTGCTTTGGTCTTTCTGATGAAAAGGCTGCCGAGAAAGCAGTAGCATATGAAGAACATACGAAGCCCGCCGCCGCAACCCCCACCCCCATCCCTCCCACTTTCCATCTGTATTCAAATTCACGCAGCTCCGTGTTCATTTCAGATATGTAGCATGAACCTCGAGCAGACCCAGAGCTGATAAGCAACGTCGCAGTAGCACGCTTAAGTTTACTGACGCAGATCATGTACTTGCAATAATCATTTGTTTTGCTTCATCAAGATTAACTTAAGGTTGAGTTGTTGATTAAAATTTGTTTTTCAGGAATCTCGAAAGCTAGCTAGCTAGCTAGCTAGCAATCGCTTGTGGCCTATTCCGTTGTCCGTTAACGTTGATCCATGTGCAATTCCGAAGAGAATATCTTGATTTTTATTAGAGCTGTCAAATGATTAAAATATTTAATCTAATTAAAAATGCAACTGTCCTAATTAACTCAAATGGACTAAAAAATTAATCGTGATTACTCACACATTTTTTATTGTTTCTGAATTTCCTTTTACATTTTTTGTCCTATTTTTCCCCCATTTTAATGCTCTCATCAACATGGAATCATGAATCAGTTTTCTATGTGCCAAATGCAAATATTTACTGAAATAACAATTTCGATTTTCAATTTTACATTTTTCACTTGGAGCAGTTATTCACACATAATCTCTCACACAATAATACTATATCCATCAACAACAGTGAAAACAATATTTTGTCACACAACAGCTGCTTTAACAGCTTTTTTTTTTATAAAATCAAAACAGAGCAATATAACATAAAAAAATGCACATCTAAGGTAAACTAGTACTCAGCCTATAGTAGATTTAAACCATGGTTGCATACTTCGTTTTTCTCAAGTTTACTTTGAACACAGCAGTCTGTTTCTGTAAGTTTGTTGAAGAATAACGAGACACCGGACACCAGTGTTCATTATGTGCCGCTGTATTCAATACTGCCCGCCGTACAAAAAAGCGCACGCACTTCCCCCGTGCTGCTGGGGCAAACCATTCTGAAAGGTGTGGGGGGGGGTCACTCCCCCTAACACAGTCAGGCTATGTTGATTGTGTTGGTCCTTCTTGTGCGGAAGTCTACTGTTTTTGTGTAGACCTCATTTCGAATGACTACACATGGTTCGATGACAACACTAGAGACGTTTTATTTTCGCTAGGTCGCTACCACTGTCAGACAAACAGAGAAGCTCCACCCGCTCTATTTATATGGACGGAGAACACTGTAACCTTCCACACAAAATAGTTCCAAACAAGTAACAATCGTGTCAGTGGCAAACATCTTATACCTGTATGATACAGAGAGAAAGAAGAACAGATAACTTTGGTCTTGTCAGTGGAGCAATCGGGCAACTTTTTAAAAGTAAACTTTCCATTCATAAACTCTTTAAATATCCGTTTTCGGTGTCTCGTGCTGCCGTGGCTGGCAAAACAGACATGGGCGTGGACTTCTGCAGCGCGCTTGTTGTTTTGTTCTGGTGTATTTATAGAGCAATGTAACATCCGCTTGTGACGTGTGCCGCGTTAATCTCGCGAGAAAAAATTTAATCCCGTTAAAATTCATTTAAATTAATGCCAATAAAAACCTGCTAAACTGACAGCTCTAATTTTTATATAACCGGAGATGGGATGCCATTTGAAGCATAACCTCCTTGGAGGTTTATTCACTTTTATTTTTTTAACACACTATAAAGCATTGTAATGTTCCAAGTAACACAAAACTAAAACAAAAAACAGTATTTTTTTGTATCATTTCATTGTTCTTAAGAGAGTTTTTCTGACTTCATTTTCATTGAGAGTGTTCATTGTTGTGATAATTATAGCACCAACGTATTATCACTGTACTTATTATTCAGTACTATAATTATGATTGCTCCAAGCTAGCTAGTGTCACTTTTGACAGGCATTTATTGCACTGCTAATTCAAGCAGAGGAGGGTTGAACTTTGACAACCTCCTTTTGCACTTGGATGGCCCTTGGTTGAGTGAAGACCTCTCTGCCAGGGCTACGATATGCTAATAGTTCAGTGGGTAGGCATTTATTGTCTCTGACCTAGTTTTAAAAGTGCACAAAAACTCGACTAGAGCTATTTTTGTGTGTGTACCACATTAGTCACAATATTTTGCGTCCGTGATATATCAATGTTTTCATCCGTGATACAACAACTTACATCTGATATCTCCAAAGCATTTACTGGTGTGTTATGTTACGGAAGATACATCATGACAGTACATTACAATCTATCATATATCATCACAGTATCACAATACCATCCAATTCATTACTGAAGCTATCAAAGTTACAATACAATTTATGATGCCTCCCAATATGATATCTAATGTTGTGATACTATCTCTGATACATCAATGCATCTATACCAGTGGTCACCAACATGGTGCCCGCGGGCACCAGGTAGCCCGTGAAGACCACTTGAGTAGCCCGCCAGTGCCTGGACATTGTGATTTGCTAGTAGAAATTATGATTTAAAAATGCAAACATTGGCAGTACTGTGAGACATTTCGAAACACGATCAAAGTCTGACAATTTAAATCATCAAGTATTAAAAATAACACATCCTCATATTATTGAAGGTATTTTGGACAAATATGTCATTTCAGACGTGTATCAATTTGGTAGCCCTTCACACAATCGGTACACATGAAGTTGCTCTCACCCTCAAAAATGTTGGTGACACCTGATCTATACTATCGCGAAACGAAGCGTCATTACAAAATTGCAGTCCCGTACGTCAATGGAGCTATGATATCACGAAAACAACTTCGATCCATTACGTCAGGGGTGTCAAACTCATTTTTGTCGCGGGCCACTTTGGAGTTACGTCTTCCCTTGGAGGGCCATTATGACACTGAAACCACAAAAATGTTTAATCGTCTTATTGCATGATTACTTGCACATACACACTCACACACACACACACACACACATGCACTCACGCACACAAAAAAAGGATTACTAGTTTTGAAATCAGTCAAGTCAACTATAATAGTTCAATTATTGTTCAAATGAGTGTAAACTGGGGAAAAATATTAGTGTAAAATTGCAACGTTATTCATGACACATGACAATTTGACATCTTGATACAGATTTTAGGAAGGATCATGCAAGTTGACACTCATAATTTGCTTTCACCGGCCACATAAAATGACCTGGCGTGCCGGATTTGGCCCCCGGGCCTTGAGTTTGACACCTGTGCATTATGTTATATCACATTATTACGATACCATCTACAATATTGTACCCCCACAAAAAATTATGAATTGTCCTCTCATATATTTTTTCTGATGTAGTGCTCTGCAATCATCTCCCTTCTCACGGTAGATTGACAGTTGTCACGGACCGTTGCCTTGGCAACACCAAGCCCAGCCCGCCCCATGATTTATTTAAAAACTCAGGCAGAAGCTGAACATGAGAGCAGCTGCGTTTTGTCTGGCGTTGTTCGAAAATAAATCAGCTTTTTTGGGGGGGGGGGGGGGGCAGGGGGGGTTGTTTTTGTTCCACTCTTTTAGCGTTTCACTGCAATCAAACATTTTTAAAAATTTCAACGCACCCAGTGCTGCTCGAAACAACTTATGGAAAAACTAATAATGATAATAAACCCAAGCTTAGTGAAAAGTCAGGAATTTTTACAGAGGAGCGACAACTGTTTTAACTGCCAATTGGATGTTTCATTTCAGTTCAGCCATGACGGTGATGATGATGATGCAACCAGCTGGGGTGGGTGCAGGTCACACACCGCGGAGGGGGGGGGGGGGACAGTTGGGCAACATGGGGACATTGCCCGCAGCAAAACTCACTTGTATTCTTTGGCATTCGACTCAGCATGACTTAGATTTGTTCTTGATTTTACTGTTTGGGGCTTTCTACCGCCTTTATTACCGATTTGTCTTACTGTTTATTGTGCATGTTAAATTGCTCCATGCTTTGTATGCAGCAATGGCTGTTTGAAAGTGCTCTATAAATACTGTTGACTTGACTTGTTGACTTGACTTGTAGCTTGATGAAGCTTCCCTAGTCACCCCCACCATCTGTGAGTGACAGGCATGTGTACCCGCTGTTTACTGTACTTGCGCATGTTTTGCACGAGTGTTTGGCTTCAGTCTTACTTTGTCAGCTACTGAGTGCGCGACAGAGGAAGAAAAAAAAACTTGAAATGGGTTACAAGTCATGATAATCAGTCCGAATTTGATTTTTTTTTCTTGCTGTGGGCAAAGTTAGCAAAGGCCTAATTGTTGGCTGGCTGAAAAAAAAAAAAAGATCCCGAGCAAGTATTTAGTTGTTGTGTGTGTTAAGGGAATTTGTTCAGAATTTTACATGACATTTTTCTCACAGCGCACCACCAATTTTTTTTTATTCTTATTTTTTAAATGTGAAGACAAAGTGATTTTTCTGTTGTATGATCGGAAAGAGTGGCTACTCAGTTTCCTCCTGCTCTCGTGTAGAAGGGCATTCGCTTATTTTGCATATGCGTTGCTGGCATGGAAAAATGAAGCTTGTTATTATTATTTCTTATAACGCAATGATTACACCTCAAACGAAATGGGTCAACTGGTGCAATATCCCGACTTTAAGGCGCTGCGTCGGCAGACTATTTAGAAAGTGATAATCATCGCCATCTTTGTGAAACCAATCGGAGGCAGTCATTAATATGTTAGACGTCTTAGATCCTTATCGTCGGTAGACTGTGTGCATATTGATTGATTGGAAAGTTACAGATATATGGTGTGTGTGTGTGTGTATAATATATAGTGCTCTATTAAGATGGGAGCCGCAGATAAATTGGGCGACGGATGTAAACCCTGATGGCCTTAATAAAAATGCAGTCAGCTTTATTAACCCGATCGGCTTTTCTCATGGAGCCAGAGATAAAGCCACCATTTGCATTTGATGTCAAATTTGATAAAAGCGTACAGATCAACAAACAACAACAGTGACCAGTTAGCATGCGCCGGCAGATCAAGAAGGTCTCCGTTTGTCAAGTTTGGTTTTTAGCTCATCGTGTTTTGCTCAGTGTCGGCCTGTGTCATGCCGAGGTTTTACTCTGATGTGTCGGCTCGGTTTCGGCGTGTGTCTTCAAAAAGTCTCAATGCAAATTTCGCCATTGCCCTTCTCCTTTTGTCACTTTTTTTTTGTCCCCGTCTCCTGTAAGCTGCCATCACAGGCCAGCTGCCAACATGGCGACAAGGTCTTGCTGTAATTGCTGTCTGGATTGACAGGCCGGGGCAGTGGGGGTTGTCGGTGGGCGAGCAAAGGAGGTGCTGTGGTTTTGCGTAGGTATTGGAAGGCGCACGGTGTGAAACGATACGTGACATGAATAATTGCGCTGGGTCGACATAATTGAATGCGAAAGGGGCCTCGATTGAAGCCTGATTTTGCCGCTAAATGCCTTTTCCAATCTGCTATCCGCTCATCTTAATTTCATTGGTGTGTAATTTGTGGCAGCACAGTTAACGATGGCCTCCTGCACTTGTGGACTTCAACGTTGCAGAAGCGGCAAACAACTGTGTACAGTGGATAGAAAAAGTCTGCACACCCCCTGGACAAATGCGATCACCGGAATGAGGCGAAAATGACTTATTTCAAAACTTTAACGCTTTCAGCCTCTCTTGTCATCAGGATGGGTTGGCATTTTGGCGAAAGGGTTAATGTGACCTGTAACCTGTTTAGAACCCCCCCCCCCTTTTTTTTTATTCCACTGTACCGCCAAAATTGTCCAGCTTCTTCTTCCGCGCTCATGATCTCGCGGCCTCTTCAGATCGGAGCGACATTGCGATGCAGATTCTCAGGGCAGCGCCGGCGTTTGCTCTTTAATCTGGCGCGGCGAAGAACATCTGAAGGAACACAGCGAACGGGAGCTCTCCGGAGTGTGCCGCGTTCCTTTTCGCGCACGTTCTCTGCATTCATTGTGCGCTCTTTTGTACAGGAAGTTTTCCATCCTTCTCCTTGCAGATCCCTTTATCTTTTCCTTGGACTCATTTTCCAAACGGCCCGCGCTCCCCCCTCCCCCCCCCCCCCTCTCAACTCGCATCTAAATTATAACCCCGGAGTATAATTATTCCCTCTAATAGATAACCTCCGATCCATCTTGAGTGGCCGCTAATGGATGGCAGTCACGCAGCAGCCTGCTTCTCTTGAGGCCTCCACACGTTCGCGGCTTCTTCAACGAGTGTCTCGCCGCAGTGGCGGGCGTCGTCTATGTGAGTAGGTGCGTCGCTTGCGTGCGTCAACTCGACGAGATTTGCATCGCATCAGAAGAGAAAGCTCCCAATGTGCCGTTGGGAAAATGAAGCCCAAAACTGGAATGAATGAAATATGACTTGGAGAATATTCATTCGTGACAATTGATTACATTTTTTTTTTTTTTTTTTGCAAATACACCTTATGTAGTTGATCATAAGGTGTTTTTTTTTAAAATACAGGGTGGCACGGTGGAAACTGGTTCGCACGTCCGTCTCACAGTACAGAGGTTGTGGGTTTGAATCCAGACCCTTCCTGTGTGGCTCATCACCCCCCCCCCCCACCCCCCACCGTCTGCACCACCCCATGCATGCCTCCGCCTTAAGTGCATCACGTAGCCTTCATGGCTTGAGGTAATTTCATATAGACGTGACGCAAATCACTCAGAATTTGTGTCACCCATGCTTGGATACTATTCAATGTCTTTATAGCAAATATGCAAATTAATGCGATGTTACACATTATACAGGGTTAGGAGTGTGTCTAATTATTGGGACAGCTTGCGCGCGTGTTTGTCGAATGTGCCACATGAACAACTATGTTGTACACTTTGATCCGCGCTGCAAGTGCCGGTTACGTTGAAAGGTTTAGAAGTCGCCCCGGGGGGGACGCAAACCGTGCATTAATTACATTTTAACAGCATTAACCTGTCACTGGGGGAAGCGTAGGACACACACATGTTGGATTTTTATTGATTCAACTTGAGAGCCGTCTTACATTCCGTCTGCAGAACGACATTTAGATGAGCGTTGAACAATTGGGTAGCCTCGGGCGAGCTATTTTTAGGGATTTTTTGTTTGTTTTTTTTAAACGCTATACTAGCAACAGGGTTATGTATGAAACGTTCCCCTCAGTTATAGTAGATTTGTACCCCCCAAAATATTAGAACTGTTCTTGTCATTAGAATAGTTTGATTTTTTTTTTCCCTTTTTGTGCAGAATCGTACAAAATCCAAGAGACAACAGCATCCACTGATTCCAAGAAGAATCGGTATCGCCGGGAAGCCCTCCGAGTGTGACGTTTTGCAGCGTGACAGCCATCAAACGCACCATGAAGCTGCCTGGCTTGTCAACTCTTATAAACACACCTCATTCCACCTGCCCCGTAAGGTACGTCTCCTTGATCATGCGGTATCCCATTTTTAAAAAAATCACACGTTACTTTTTCCATAAGCGCCATCGTGGACCTCCTGGAGCAAATATCAACTATGCACCCGCCCGCGCGCACACACGTTGTGGTCTTGTGATGGCCGAAACAGATTTGCCATGAAATTAAAGGAGAGCATACGCACTCCTAGAGGAAGAAACCCGGCTAACCTTTGACCTTCCCTGCATTGCCGTGGGTTCTGCAAATCTGCCGTTTGCTGTGAAGTGAACAGCAACATTATCGCTGTGAGTGAGTGAGAGAGGTCCACGCAGGTATTTTAATATGGCAGAGATGAAAAGGGCAACTTGAGGGCGACTCCAAGCCTCGGCTCAATATGTTCCCCTTCATTTACACCAGGGAAGCTTTTCCCTATCAGTTGTTATAAAGTCCTCCAAGGGCCAAGTTAAATCTTCATTATTATGTATTACGAGCATTTGCCGATTGAATGGCCTCTGAGATGGGAATTGATTTGTTTCTTCGCCCCTATTCTCAGGGCAATGTATCTATCCATATTCATGATTATTCCTCCTCCTGGTTAGAATTGACATTAAATTTGTTGAAAATTTGACTTGATTGCAACCCGGTCAATTGAAAATCAACCCGAGGAGCCAGTTTCTCTTGGCAACATCAAACGTGGTCGGTGTGTGTCGATCATGACCAAAAAATAACGTTTTAAAAACACATACCTGAAAAGACTGTGTGGCATGTCAATCTTACAAAGCCATGGTCGGTAAGACACAGGAAGTTGTGAATCCAAAAATCAGCTTAGTAGTACCTCTTGGAATGTTTTAAAAACTCAGCATCTGAAGCCTAGTTGGCAACATGAAATTTGGTGGTCCATGTCTATTATGATCAGAGCCAACAAAAAAGTCTCATGAGCCTATACAAAAAATCGGTTCGTGTTAATCCCAAAATATGCGTAGCCAGTGTCATTGAGCAACGTGAAATTAGGTGGGCATATTGATTATGAGTAGTCCCACAAAAAAGTCCCAAGACCACATACCTGGAAAGAAACAGAAAGTCTCACCTTTTGGTTTGAAGTGGCCGTTCTCTGGTAATTTCCGCCATTTCTAAGGGTTCTTCATAGAAACTACTTTTTTTTTCTTCTTTAATTGAGCACGAGAAACCAGGTTCACAAAATTCAAAATACATACTCTATCCTGTCCCATACTACACCTTTTTTTACTTGCATGGATGCTGAGAACAACAGCTAAGTTTGATGACTCGCCATCACCACAAAACTCCCATAATGCAAGTCTTGTCAATGAATAAAGTGACTGAAGAGGTGAATCAACACAGCTCCACTTCATCCATATTCAAATTTGTGAGTGTGTGTGTGTGTGTGTTTGCTCGGGAGGAATAAGTCAGCGCTCATCAGCTTGGCGTGAGTTCATACTGTACGTCCAGATTACACACTCTTAAATATGCACTGAGTTATTAAATATTGATTTCATGTGCTTTCCTAGTGGGGAACCGGAAAAGAGTGTGCTGGGTGAACATTGCCAATTCATGTGATAATGAAGTGAGTGGAGATTCAGCATTCGCTGCAGAGTACTAAAACGGAATAATCATGCGTCATGAGTCATGTTTTTTTTTCTGAAAACATAAACATTTAAATGATTCTAATCTTAATACTCCATCTCTCCTCCTTTAACTACATTTACCTCACCCAAGAGCAAAAAATGCAAAGGAAAGAGGCTACGTTGAAGCCTTTTTTTCAAAATTGATTCCAATCATTCTTTCCCCCCAAACAACCCTATAATGACGATATGAAAGCCCAAAATGGTAAAGTAATTTCACTTTGTGCTCTCTTATTTATTTATTTTTATTTTTATTTTTTGGGGAGGGGGGTGAAATTGATTTTCTCTTTTTGAAATTGGTGTTGAAAGTTAACCATGCACCCTCACCAGCATCTAAAATGGTACAGTCTTTTCTCCATTGTTAGCTAGAAGGCTAATAGCAAATGTTTCTCCCCTGCTTCAGAATCCGACATGGTACAGTCCTTTCACATTGTCTCCTCTGTGAACCAGGAAGTAGGTTGTTAGCCAACAAACAATTGAGATACTCGACGCCATGATTATTTTGGGGAGGAATTTCATTTGTCCTTGAGTCAAAATGGAAGTGTCCACCTCAGGATTCCAAATGGTGCGATCTTTTTCCCTTGTAGTTCTCTGTGAGACATGAAGTAGTCTGCTAGCTAACAAACTAATCAAATTACACAACCCCATTATACAGTATATACACTGTATGTGTGTGGGTGTATGTATCCATTTACACATAAATAAATGTATACATTTATGTGACATGTCAACCAAGGTGGAGAACTGTACCATCCTTTTTGTTGTCTTCCACCCCCCATTGTCATTTCTACTCCTGTTGGTTCATCCCACATCATTGTTCGTGTATGAGTAAGATCACAGCATGTGTGTGTACTGTGGAATGATGTCTTTATTTACAGCACTCAATGGACCCCATAGTTGTGTTTTGCAGATTGCCGCGTGGGTAGTGTCGCTATCCCACATGGACGTTTGCCAACAAACCGAATATACAACGCTTTGTACAAAAACAAAAACAAAAAATCCAAACATCCTCCGCATGTTATATTCCAACGATTTTGCACGTTTGCATGCACGGTAAGACTGGAGTGTTTATGTGTATGACACAAGTTAGTCCACAAAGTGCAAAAGAAAAAAAACAACACAACGCCGGCACAAAGACGTCCACAAAAACGTGTCCCGATCCGTGCCGCTGTCCTTTTTCCAGAAAGAAAATACTGTTGTCCATGTTTTCTTCTGTTATATTTATTTTATTTGTCTCTCAACAGCTGAGGATCTTGATGAAGGCCCTGCGGAACTCCACGTTGAAGGTGGTGTATATGATGGGGTTGAGGGCGCTGTTGACGTAGCCCAGCCAGGTGAAGGCGCTGTAGAGGCCAGGTGGGACCGTGCATGTCCTGCAGTGCGTGTTCAAGATGTGCGTGACAAAGAAGGGAAGCCAGCAAATGAGGAACACCCCTGAAAAGGTCAGCGGAAAAAGGAAATGTCATATTTTTCACACAGTCGTCAAAATTGGGCTGATTATTTTTGGACTATGATTATGACGTAAAAGTTGGAATTTTACAGGAACAAAGGGAGGGAGAAAGGGAAGGGGGTGGAGAGAGAGAAATTCAGAGAAAAAATGTATGATCATAAAACTAAGTTCATATTTTTCTTGTGATCTAAAAGAAAAAAAGTTGTCTACATTGTTGACAACATATTAACGTCTCCTCACCGAGCACGATGGCCAGCATCTGGGTGGCTTTCTTCTCGCGGGCGTGCATGCTTCTGAATCGGGGATTGTTGGTGTTGAGCGGCCTGAGCATGGTGTGCGTTCGTCCGTTGGAAAGATCCTTCACCTCGCAGCTGGCGCCCACCGACGGCGCCGCTCGCCGGTCGTTTTCCGCTGCCTTTGCCACACTGTTCCCGGACCCCGGCGCCACCTCCTCGCGCTCCGCGTCCAACTCTGTGCGGCCGCAGGAGGCGTGGCTTATGCTGCAGTAGTTCTGCGAGTCCACCCTGGGCAGCGCCGAGTTCTCCACGGGTCCTGTTTTGGGCCGTTTGCGCCACAGACATCCTGACAGCAGGTCGGACTTGGACGGGCCTGATGGCTCCACGCACTGCTGCCAGGATCAAAACAACATCGTAAACGTGTGGAAGTCACATCTGAGAAAATTACATAAAGAGACTATGAAGAAAATTACAGCGTAAATCCGACATTTAATAACACTCACCACTTTGATCCTTATAGGTGACAGGTCGTGGTTCGTCTTGGCCGCGTCGTCCCGTAGACACGTCTCCTGTCGGATCAGAAAGGCAAGTTAATTCTTAAATCCTCCGGATGATAATCTGTCGCCATCTCTCCCTTGTATTAATTATCGCATCGATGAGTTGAGGACTCAGATAAAAATTGTGTTCACGTCATCAAACAACAAACATTTTAGGTCATAGCTGTGGCTAAGAGTGTGAATAGCTTTAAAAGGTGGGGCCTTAGCTAGTGAGTGACATACGCGTCAACCAATGAGATTAAGTCTCGGAATGAAATGAATCCATGTGGAGTTTTCAAAATAGCCGGTAATGAACACAACCTTCACTGGAATGATGGCTGTAACTGGGACACATTGTCTAATTTGAATGTCGATTAAAAATATAGAAAGATGTTATATTTAAGACATGGTAAATATGATTGACTTTTTTTTAAAGGCATGTAAATTACTTTTTCCCCCACTGAGGCCAAATAACTGCTTTCCTGTTACAGTATAACAATATCATATTGCAGTACTGCGTGTCGCTGTCCATCAGCGTGATTACACATTTAGTTTTGCGTCGCCGAAGGTCACATTGCGTGCGTGTGTGCGTGTGTGTACGCACACGAGGGTGTGTCTCTGTGAGTCTATTGGCTATGAAAGGAAATGTGCAATTTCATGTTGAACTTGATGCCTAATGCAATTATTATTTATGTGGCACAACGCTCAGTACCACGGACAGGACAATTACACCCCCATGTCAACCTTAATAACAATTCTTCTTTTTCATTATTTAGTCAATTTAACGTCTTTAGTTTCCATCCAGTAAAACCTCCAAATTAATACAAACAAGCATAAGAGAAAATTACTCAATTGATCAACTTTTATTGGGGAGAAGAAAAACCCTACATTACCAATATTGACATAAATGTGCCATTGCTAAAAATCACATGACCAAACCCATTACACGGGTGAGCTGTGACATTTACAATGTAAACCTGAGGGCACTATCAGTCGACAACATGGGGCAGTTCAGAATAAACTGTCATCCCCTGAAAGTAGAGGAAAACCGTAATGAATTAAAAAAAGACCTAATGACCTGAATGTTTTAATCTTTCACGTACCACAAGGGGGAGCCCATGTTGCACTATTGCTACCTGTACCACACTTTGATAATTACTGAGCTCCGGAAAAGTGGACTTCTAAGGTTCCATCACACCTCAAATGTATCCGTTTCCTAAAAAGGTTGCACGCCATTTAAATCGAGTCCAGAAGGAAATACAGTATTACGAAACCGCTCTGACCACAGAGGGCGGCGTGGAGCCGGGCTGCACTTTGCCGCTGGCTTGGCTGAAGGTGATCCTCTTCCTCCTCATGCGAAGGAAGACATAGATGCGGATGTAGACCAGCAACGTGACCATGAAGGGCAGGTAGAACGACACCACTGACGAGTACACCACAAAGTCAGGGTTGGAGATGGAGCACACCATGGGGTCGTCTGGAGAAACAAAACGCACTTTAGAACTACTCAGAACTAGTGTGGGCAGACTCCATTTTCGCCATTTTCAAGGGAAAGCGATTTAAAAGGCTTTCACGGACTAGCTGATGTGTCAAGTCGACCACTTAGTAACGACAATTTGAAGTTTAACTCTTTGGATGAGATCTTCGTGTATCAATACAATGCAGACGCTTGTGAATATGGCAGATCTTTGAAAATATGATCATCCAAGCACCTTGTGATTGATGACAATTTTCATCACGTTATAGCTACTGTAAAGAGTGTCACAAAAGAGTGGTAAAAATGATGGAGATTAAATTTAGATATAGAAGCAATGACGTAGAGTACGTGCATACCCAAGTACACACACTACAAAATACTACTACTACTACTATAAAAGAGTAGTAATGCAAATAGTTTGTAAAGTTTGTCAGATGTAAAAGTATTATGCCGGTCATTTTTTGTCAATACATTTTGCTATTAAAAACATTTTCATTGATGTTGGTCGTAAGTTATAGAAGAAAAAAAAAACCTGTTCAGATGTTTGAGGCGTCACGAAAGCAAAAATGACTAAGCATTAAAGTCACTGTTGGCATAAAATTGATCTTTTCATAAAAAGCTTATCTTCTGCATTTTTTGGTCCAAACAAGATGAGTTGGCTGAAACCAACCCATATTCTACCGCTAATTACTAAAAAGTGAAATAAGGTAGAAACTAACTTCTCTTTATGATGAAAGAAGAGAGTTGAGTCTTTAATTTTGTAGCTTGGTGATGATATATTCACCCAATATTCTGTGAGCCTTGAAAGATCAGTCAGAACGTTCGACATTGGCTGGCACTAAAAAGTACCGCTTTTTAAAAAAATTGTTGAAAGACATTGAAAGAGTCGAGGCCAGTCAAGTGTTTTGTAATTAAGGACGATTTCAGTCAAAATCACATTCAAAAACTTTCACTGGCTCACAAATAGTCGAAATTGAATAAACTTCACCAACTATCAACGTGACGCAGTTATTGCAAAACATTCTCTCCTCCTGTTACTTTCTTTAAATGTTGTACTTGAATGCATAGCGACCCTCCACTTGCGCTACATGAATTGGTGTTAAGGTTATAAAAGTTCCACATGTCGCTGATACCATGAAGAAATCTGAATTTGTGATTGATTTGTGAACGAGCGAGTCGGTGGGGGGAGTTGACAACCGAAGAAACATATATGATGTAACCGATTAATCATGGTCAACCATTTCTCAATTCATTTTGACGTTTAACTAAGAAAAAAAACCAAAACGGAATCAGCCCACTCTTGTTCTCAGTAACTCAATTTAGCCTGGGCTTGGCTTCCTCGATCTTCCCTGCTTGATATTCCGGCCGCGTACGCAACTGTACCCTCCGGCTCCCAGCTTATTACTGTGGGTGTGATCGTCTTTGACGTCATGCTAGCAACGTACTGATCGCACGTTTTCATTTGCCAGCTCTCCGGTTAAATAAGTGTGCCACGTACTTTATGTGCCAAAATCATTGGACATGATTGTCTCCTCCATGGATCAATAAGACACAGGGAGGAAGAGGAGGAAGAGGATGGCCGCAATGATAAAGCGACAACTACCTGAGCTCTGTCGAACGCCATCAAAGAGTAATAACAGGTTACACAAGAGATATGACTGCACGTATACGTGCGGAATACGTGAAAGCATATCCAGTCAGAAGTGCAAAATGTTCCGAAAGGAGGCAGTTTACGATTTTTTTTATGAATAAATCCAAATGGTCACATTCGGTAAATATATAAATTGTGATGGTTGTTGGTCCCAGTGCGTTGCATTTACTTTCATCTGAGATTTTTTTTCATTGACTGGTTAAAAATGATTTATTGCACAACGTTGCACCTTTTTCCTGCCTGATATCTGGCTACAAAGGCTGACGGATGAGATAATTGGAAGCGTTTGTTTGGAGATGACGATAAATGCTCATGATGGCGCAGGACGCCACACCCGGCGTGAACCCTGACGTGAACCGCCGCCATGTTCCCGCTTATTGTTTGGCACTGATTGAGGAATGAGGCGAAATGCAGTACGTCCACGTATCTTTGTATCGTGTGCACTGGCCAGCGATCTCCATCGCGTTGTGCGGCTACGCGCGTTTGTTGTTATCGCGACGCTGCTCAGGGGAAGTTCACTGACAAATGAGAATGCGGTTTCGTCCGCCAGCCTGTTTGGCTTTGGACAAAAGAGATAAAGGCAATAATCAAATGGGTTACTGAAGACCGCAATGCTAAATAATTTATCAGATGCATCCTTGTAATCATTACATCGTAGCGCTTGCCCCCCCACACACACACAAAAAAAATTATATATACTGTGTGTATATATACACACACACAGAGCACTAGTGGCTTCCCTGTGTGGAGTTTGCATGTTCTCCCTGGGCCTGCGTGGGTTTTCTACGGGTACTCCGGTTTCTTCCCACATTCCAAAAATATGCATGGCAGGCTGATTGAACGCTCTAAATTGTCCCTAGGTGTGAGTGTGAGCGCGGATGGTTGTTCGTCTCTGTGTGCCCTGCGATTGGCTGGGAACCGGTTCAGGGTGTCCCCAGCCTACTGCCCGAAGATGGCTGGGGTAGGCTCGAGCACCCCCCGCGACCCTTGTGAGGATCAAGCAGTTCAGAAAATGGATGGATGAGGCTTAAATTATATTATGATATTGGGGGACCATTGTTGGGGAAACTAATCGCAATTGTCATTTTATAAGACTGAAGTCCAAATATTACAAAAGGAGAAGTTGTGCTTTCACCCTCCACAAAAAAAAGCCAGAGAAAAAAAAATCGATACATTTACGATCTGCAACATTTTATATGTCAGTCCATCCATTTTCTAATCCGCTTATCCTCAGAAGGGTCGCAGGACGTGCTGTAGCGTATCCCAGCTGTCTTCGGGCAGTAGGCGGGGGACACCCTGAACTTGTCGCCAGCCAATCGCAGGGCACACAGAGACAACCATTCACGCTCCCAATCACACCTTGGGACAATTTCGAGCGTTCCATTAACCTACCACGCATAATTTTGGAATGCGGGAGGAAAGCTGAATACCTGGAGAAAACCCACACAGGCACGGGGAGAACATGCAAACGCCACCCGGGAAGGCCGTAGCCGGAATCGAACCCTGCACCTCTGTACTGTGAGGCGACCTGCTAACCTGTCGTCCGCCGTCCCGCCTCATTTTATCTAAAGTCAAAATTTAACAATGAAAGCACCGCCATGTGCTCATGAATGTCAACCGAGTGCAGAGCAATGGAAGACTCTGGAAATGCGAAAAAGCTGCCGCCGTGTTGCTGTTGTGCTTTGAGGAGGAGGAGGAGGAAGTGCTGCTGACCTGTGGTGTTGAAACCAAACAGCAAGGGGCAGGACACGGCAAAGGCCAGGACCCACACGGTGGCGATCATTACGAACACTCTCTTGCGAGAGCGGTGCGTCGTGTTATACAACACGGGCATCACCACCGCCGTGTACCTGCGCGTGCACACAGACAAATGCACAAGTTTGAGGAGGGAGACGTTCGCAAGCTGCTAGGACAAAAGCCGTAAATTGACGAGTAAAAACAATGCTGGTTTTTGAGCAGAAAATCGTCATTTTTTACGTCGAAACATTTTTTTTGTAACCAGAAAAGTAATACTTTTACAGGGGAAAAGTAATTAATTCATGAGGTTAAAAGTTAATTTGACAAAAAAGGCATCAAGTTTAAAAGAAAATGTCGGTATTACCAGAAAAAAAAAAATTTGACAAGAAAATGTGGCCTGCAATTTTTTTGAAAAGTCTGTTATTTTACAAAACAAAAACCTACATATTTTGACAGGAAAAGATTGTCATTCTACACACTAAATGTGTAATATTGCAAGAAAAAATAATTTTGAATGAAAAACTAGGTACGAGGTAGCTCCTTCAGCCAGAGACTGTTACTCCCGCGCTGTAAGAAGGAGAGATATCGATGCTCATTCCTACCGACTGCTGTCAGGCTGCTGAATAAAAATAACAACAATAATAATAATAATTAAATGATGTGAAAAACAATTGTAAATAGCACTGCGATTAATCCATTTTGTATTTATATTGCACTTAATTGAACGGTGTTTGTTTTTTCTTCTTTCTTCTTTCTACCCACATTCTTGCTGCTGGAGGCTGTAAATTTCCCCAGTGTGGGACTAATAAAGGATATCTTATCTTATCTTATCTTAAAAGAATAACAAATTCATAGAACTAATCACAAAATGTTTAATTCTAATCACTGGCAAGTTTTGATTTGACCAAATAAGGCATATTTTTAAAAAGACAATTTGACCAATAACATAATTTTACATGAAGTCGGAAATGTACATGAAAAAGTTGTCGACAACACAATGTTGTCATTTTACAAAAAAAAAAAATATATATATATCTTTAAGAAAAAAACGGATTTTACAATCAACATAATTTTCCCAGAAAAAAAATATTCAAAAAGGGTCTTAACACTTCAAACTTTGCTGTCAGTTACACATCTTTGCGATATTTACTCATAGTATGACCATTTGAAATACATATTTATTTGCATGACGATATTTTTTCATGACTTTTATTTTTTTTCACCTAATTATGATATAGCACACCCTGGAGGGGCCGCCGAAATAATCCCTCTATTCGAACGAAAATAATTCACCACCCCCCTCCAAAAAAAACAACCCACCGCTGTGAGAAATACGAAGACCGACCGCGGCGAAGCAAACAATTTGCGGCGTTGATCAATCTCCCTTTTGGATTTGGAAGCTTCAAGGAACGTACTCGACAGGAAGTGCACGTAATGAGCTTGTGAAGGTCGCTGCGGAAGAGGCGGCAATTAACGGTCGATCCGGTGCCAACGTGGACAACGGCGCGTTACGTCGTCGGGGCCAGCTCGCTGCCATGATTGTTTATCTTCATCGGACTAATTACTCGCACTCCTCTCTGGGGCCGAACGCTGGGCGAAACACAATCACTCACACACCAGAACTCACCCAGCGGTCCTTTTATTATTATTTTTTTAATAGGTGTGTCGTCTGGTAGAATAAAAGCAGCCGGTCCACTCATAGTGAGTCCATGGAGAATCGATCAAAAGACTGCTCGCAGTTCTTCAGAAGGGAAATGTGGCTCGCTGAATATAAATTTGACTCATATAAAAACTTGACAGTGTTCACCTTTGAGTCATCAAGGTGACTTACGCAAGCACAACACGGATCGAAATCAGGGGTGGGGAACCTTTTTTTTTTTTGCCCACAACTCCCTACGGGCCATAAAAAAAATTATTTTACGAGACAAAAAAAAGTCCTCATGGTATTACTCATGTACCTGTTGTGCTTTTAGTTTTACCAGTGATTTAGCAAGCTACGGGGGGGATAAATTCAAAAGGTCATTATGAAACGAGAAAAAAAAGTCACGTCAATGAATCCCACACCTCAACCTAGCAACAAACGTACCATGTCTTCCCCATTTCCACTTGGCGACATGACAAACGCACACGCGCGCGCGCACCTGCGAATCTGAGCACACCTGGAAATGCGGAATTATGTTTGACATTTCCTCAAGTGCTGCTATGGCGACTGCTAATGATCGCTGACGCTTGTAGCGCACGCTCACGCACCTGTCGATGCTGATGGCGCACAGGTTGAGGATGCTGGCGGTGCACATCATCACATCCAGCGTGACGAAGACGTTACAGTAGAGGCGGCTGAAAAGCCAGGCACCGCCCACCACCTGCGGCCCGCACACACACACACACACACACACACACACACACGCCAAAGGTTAAGACGCGCATTTGTCACGCGCATTTGTCACCGTCATGTATCCACGTAACGCGCTGAGGAGGCCAAGCTAATGTTAATTTACGTGTTACATAGTAAACGGAGACAATTCGATTCCCTGAGAAGCGCCCCTGGTGGCTAAGGATGGGAACACCAGAAGGAGCGGCACATGTCCTTTAAATTGCAGCAAAAAAAGTGGCAAAACTGTGAAATTCTTGGCTTTCTATTTGATTGTGTCATTTGAAATCAGTTTTGTAAAATAATTTCATAAAAATACACTTTTTTTGCAAAATACTAGTTATTGCAACCAAATTGACAAAGTTTGCAACATCGACTGCCTTTGTAAACTACCGGTCGCTCCTCTCTGTTTCCAGTCTTGGCGTTTGCGTAAGCCGTGCACCTCAGTGGGGACGTTGCAATGCAATTCCTTTCTAAACTCATTTCTAAAAATCATGAGAAGACTTGCTGGTGCTTCAGTTGCCCGTCCCCTGCATCCATCCAAAACACACACATACACACACACGCACACGCAACCACAGACGCACACGGATTGAAACATTGAGCATTGTAGGCGCAGTGTGGGAAAACCACGGCCCCCAACACACACGCATCGCATTCCTCATGTCGAGCCCTCGCTGCGTAAAACGACTCGACGGGAGCGCTGATTGTTGGGACGAAAGGGGGGGGA
This sequence comes from Hippocampus zosterae, assembly GCF_025434085.1. NCBI lineage: Eukaryota > Metazoa > Chordata > Actinopteri > Syngnathiformes > Syngnathidae > Hippocampus > Hippocampus zosterae. Next base: position 9,362,948 of record NC_067470.1, read on the forward strand.
GGGGATTGGACACCATCAATTAGAGAGGGGAAGCCAGCGGGAAGCACGATTGCCTGGGCTCGGACATTTTGTACCGATAGTGTTGTGGAGGCGGGCAATTATGGATGAATAAAATGAGAAAATGAGCCGAACTAAAATTCACTTGGGATGGGCTATACTAGTGATGTCGCGGTTAGCGCGGCTGCCTCAGTTCTGAGGTTGCGGGTTCAAATCTGGGCTGCATGGGGGGGGGGGGGGTTGACCGTGTTCTCCTCGTCGCTAGGTACTTTGCGCATTGAAAATAGACGCACGATAGGTTGAAATAAGACATTTCAAAGCAAACCTACTTCCATGAGCATTTCTTGAATGCATCCAGCCCTGAAGCCATTTAGTGATTTTATATTCTGATCTTATGATCTGGTAAGAACTCGAGCTTCTGCATTTCAAGTGAGCTGCAGGCGTTTGATGCTCTTCTGAGGGAGTCCAATCATAGACCATAAGAGTAATCAAATCGACTGGAGATGGTCGATGGTTTAAAAAAAAAAAGGAGAGCGAGAGAGAGAAATCAGAATTGAAGAGACACTTCATATTGGTGTGTGTGTGTGTGTGTGGGGGTGGGGGAGGGTGGGGGGTGGGGGTTATTTCCTGTGCCGCTCCGATGGTTTTGTGCAAAGTGAACACTCGTAGATCAACTGTGCCATCCATGCTGACATGTTATGATGACCATCCAATATCAGGTTAATCCAGTTCTACAAATACCTCTTGCGGGACCCATTCGCCGTCCGGACCCCTCCCCCGAGTGGAAAATTTAACGTCTTAATGACTCATCCCTCCTCTTTGAATTTGAAATGTGAGTGGGGGTGCACTCCTATCCAAAATGGGGCACCTACATAAAGTCCGGCATCTATTTTTTGGCGTGGTCTGTTAATTTGTCTCTCTGTGCCTGCCGCCCAGTCGTCTGAACTCTGGGCGAAGGCGAAGCATTCTGCTGACAGAGTGCAAACTTTAACGGTGGCCGGGCGGCTGCTTATTTGACATATTTTAGGACCGTCTCAATTTTAGATCTTGAGTGGGCAAACGTCTCCCTGGGGCGTGTTGGTGGGGTTGGGTCATATCGATTCCCGTCTGTAGAGTTGTATAAACTTGTCTGTACTGTAGCCTTAAATGATCTTTGTAAAGTAACTGGAATAATAAATTAATTGGTTTAATTTTTAAGCAGTCATGTGTCCACTATAGTGGACACCAGAACCCCCAATACAGATGAAATTGAACTGTGGACGGCTACCAGTTAGCCCAGGGGTCGGAAACCTCTGGCATGCGAGCCAGGTGTGGCTCTTTTGATGATTGCATGTGGCTCGCAGATAAAACAAAATATTCTCGCTTGTTTAATCCATCTATCGATTTTTCACTGCTCATGTCCTGTTCAGGGCTGCAATATATACATATGTATACATATATATACTGTATATAAATACACATATGTACAGTATATGTAAAGGTTCCTGACCCCGTAGTTAGTCCACCATACTCATAACCATCACAGATTAAAGGATAGTTGGTGCCTTTATGTCTTTGGTTTTGACCTACAGTATTTTTCGCATTATACGTCGCTCCAGATTATAAATCGCACCAGCCAAAAAAAAAAGCTGAATTATGAAGGAAAAAACATATAAGTCGCATTTTTGGTGGAAATTTATTTGATAAAATCCAACACCAAAAACATACATGTCATCTTGAAAGGCAATTTTAAATAAACATAAAACTAGAGAACAACAGGCTGAATAAGTGTACGATATGCTAACGTTACATGATGCTTAAACAACGAACTGTGAATTTGCCTGGTATGTTCACGTAACATATTAATTTAAATTTAAAATTAAGTTATTTAGATAACTATCGCACAAAGAACATGCTAACAAATTTACCAAACCATCAGCGTCACGCCAAAAATCCAATTAAATCTTCATGCTCTGTGTCACTTTTAAACAACTCCGCCAACTCCGGAGGCAGAAGATGCAGCGCTTCCTCTTCTACGTCGCTTACAGATGTTTTTCTCAGTTACCGCCAACGTGGCAAGTATCAACACACGCCGATAGCACCCTCTTGCGGTTTAATGTGAAAATAACATGCGATGTGTTAACCATTTCGCACATAAGTCGCTCCAGAGTATAAGTCGCACCTCCGGCCAAACTATGAAAAAAACTGCCACATATACTCCGGGTAGAAACGGTACTTTGCTTTTTGCTTTTTCCCTTCTTGGAAAGGCAAAGGCAATAACGACCAAGACGTCTTACCTCCAGGTAGACTGCCCAGGGCATGACGAGCGAGGCTACTAGCAGGTCGGCCACGGCCAGGCTGACCACCAGATAGTTGGTTGTGGTCTGCAGCGAGCGCTCCCTCAGCACGGCCAAGCACACCAGCACATTGCCGAACACGATGGCCAGGATGAGGAGAGAGTAGAGCATAGCGTAGTAGTTGCGCCCACCGTTGCCGTTTTCCGTCTCCGATGCCTCGCCGCTGCCGTTGCGCTCGTCCGACACGTTCCACCATGGCTGCTCTGCTTCGCTAAGCATCGCCATGTCCCGCCGACATGGGGGGGTTGACACGTTTGGCAGACCTGTACCGTCAACTGTATTTGTCAATGTTGTATTGTAAACAAACAAGACCATACTGTACCTGCTTAGGATATATGTACACTCTTAAAACTGCCGGACCAAAAAAACCCCAAAGAAACCGGAATTTTGTGAAAGAGCTAACACAGCGCTGGGTCCAAAGGGCCACAAGATGGCGCCAAAGCATTAAATTTATGTTAGCCAGTGCTATGGCCTGGCACAAAGATAAAAGAACAGATCAAATTTTCAGCCGTCATAACGGAGGATATCTTCCAGAAATAGTGAATATGTGGCACAGATGGCACACTCCACAATGTCGAGACTTGAGTGTGCCGTATGTAACCCTTTCGTGCACCCTGTAAACTGATACCATGATAAGCTGTCCGCTGTCGTAACCGCTTTCCCGAAAAGGGGTTAAAGGGGATTTGACCTTGGATTGCCCGTGATTCAAGTTGCCTGCGGCCACTGCCACAGCGGCGCAGAACTCCCGCTAATTTGTCCCCTAAATGACCAACATTGGGACTGACACGCCTCTGTGCAGGATTTATGCCATTCATGAAAATGAATGCACACACACACACTCACACACACACTTATCTTTCCTTGTGTCTCTCTCTACAATACTGAAAATGTCAAGCCTTTGATTGACAACTGTACGGCCACCTCTTGCGGTGTACAGAAAATAGATGGACCGATTATTGTGACTGGTGACTCAGCCCAAAAATAAATAAATAAAAAGATGTTGCGCCCATCAGCAGACGTCTTAAGGATTGATGCCAATACCCGTGAATTAGATGCAATTAATGAAACGGCTGACATCCACATGCGGAAAGATGGAGATAGTGAGAAAGTATTCTGGTCATGCGTGTCTGGCTAACGGCCTCCGCTGCTGTTTGCACTCTATCCATCCTCACCTTTTTGACCAAATAGGGCCTCCTGCCGTCTGGCTGCAGTGCGATGACACTCACAACCTCAATACAAATCTGGTCTCTCTCTCTCTCTCTGTCCAAGCAGCACTTGGCTGGGCTTTGTGTAATTTCACACTGGATCTTGTCACAGTGTCTTCAAAGAATCGGATGAGTGCGCGATAGATGAGTGACTTTCTGTACTTCAAGCAACCGAAGGCATGCTTTCGCTTCATGCTAACAAACAATGCAATCTTCCATAGGTGGGCTAACGAATAGCTTCTATGGGTCACTATTACACAACAGATATTCAAATGCAAATGGTGCAGCAATACAGACAATAAAACTCTCTCAGGCCAAAGCTTCTCACATGCATATATTCTTTATCCTCCACAAAAAACAACTACCGTACTATTACTGCAACTTTGTGAGCCACTCACAGTTGTAAAACGTTTCTTCATTTGTGTCTGGGGGCTGGATTATACTGCCCCCCGGTGGCCACGTCACAGACACCAGAAAGATCTGCAGATTATTGAAATCAGTGTCCCAAAGTCCAGAGGAGCCCAAAAGTCAAACTACTTCAAGATCACGTGAAAAGTTTCCACACTCAGTCATTTCCTCGTGCGGCTGGCTCCGTTGTCTTGTCACAGTCGATGCAGTTGTTTACCAGCAATTTTGAGAGCACTTCACGCTTCCCGCTGCCAACAAGCTTCTGGGAGACAATGACTTTATTTTCCAGCAGGATTTGGCACCTGTCCACAAAGCCAAAAATCCACACCTGGTGTAATCGCCACGCAAGAACAATCCATTTCTTGATTGGCGAACAAACTCGCTTAATTTGAACCCCATTGAAAATTTATGGGGAATTGTCAAGCGGAAGATGCGGGAACAGGAACCCTGACATGCATTGGGGTTGCCATATGCTGATTGCACTCTTTTTTTTCTGCTGTGCCGTGGCTCATCATTTAAATAACCTTGATCAGATTTAGTCTTCTTCTATTTATGTATTTATTTTTAAGGGTGGTAAGCTGTAGTTGTGCCACAACATTTGTCTGTCCTTTCACACGCCGTTGCACACACACTCATTTCACTTTTCCACGCCCTGCGCGAGCCTACACATTTAAACTAGCACAAAAGAGTGAAATCTTAACGCAATTTCAGACAGAGATGGGAGCGCTGTATCCAGCTTAAACATCACCCTTACCTGGAAAGAATTAATTTTAAGTGAGAAGAATTAAATCCCTTACTCCAAATAAAGACATCAAAACCCGTGTTAGAAATCAATCATAATGTCATTGAAAGACAAAACGAACCTCTTAGTGTGTCGAGAAATCATGAGATCCCATGGAGGAGAAGAAAACAGCATCCGTGCGGAGTTTAAACTTGTCTGGTCCTCGCACCCGTTTGTCTGTAGCGCAGCGACTGGGGGCTGCCCGGTGCGCTCGCTGCCATTGCGCACAGGCAAATGTGTGGATGGAGGCTCTCCCCGGCGATGTGGCGTGTACACACACACACACACACACACACACACACACACTCTCCCTCCCTTCAGATGACGGCAGCTCACACTGATTGCAAATTATTGAGCAGGCGTCAGATGTCCCAGTGGCACACAATGTTAAAAAAAAAAATCTGTCGACTAATCGACAACTAATCGATTACCAAATGAATCAACAACTACTTGAATAATCGAGTCATCATTTAGAGCCTCTGTTTCACTTAAAATTGTCATCGTCCAAGACTTTTCTGGTTTCTGTAGTCTTTCATGACAGCTTTTGTGTTTGCATTTTTGTTTTTTTCAGTAGGGGAGTGGGTGTGCCATTTGTCAAGATTTCAAAGGGTGTGCGCAACTTATTAAGTTTTCTAAAGACTGCCCCAGCTTGTCCGAAGCCACGACCGTGACGTTGACAAATTGCCCACAGTTGGTCATTTTTTACCAGCGAGCCGACAGTCCGCAGCGTGTTTTAACTCACGTTTAAGTGTCCAGATGACCTTGGCACGCGGTGAAAATCGGAGTCATCCTTCTTGCAGCGGAAAAGCAGATGAAGAGAATCCCCCACAGCAATAACAAACACTCGTTTGCAAAAAGTATTTTGTATGTCGGGCAGTCTTGACGTTGGCCAGTCAATCTCAGCACCGCATTAAGCGGCAGGGAAACAAGGATTGTGTAATTATTTTCACCACCGAATTCGACTCACTGGTAGATGTGGTGGATTTTATTTTATTATTATTATTTTTTTGTTACGGCAATCCGGAAAAGCCAGTTTGGTAGTTGTGCACGGGTCCTTTTAATGTGCAGAAAGAGCCAAACCACTTGCATGTATCTTAAAAGGACCACATTGTCAGCTGAGCTTGACAGTTTGCTGCCATCTACTGTCCAAATGGTCCAGCTGCTTACTGACGAACATTTTTCACCAATCATATTTGCAGAAAGTCTTCCTTCATTAACAACTATGTTTGAAGGAGAAAAAAATACATAATGATTTACATGCACGGCTGATACCAGTGCAATTAATGAGGAGTGTCAAAATGTGATAAAACGAGAAAAGGGGTACATCAAAGGCAGGCCAAATAGTGTGGCGGGGGGATGGGGGTGGGTGTGCCCCCGCAGTGGCCCCCTGGTTTGGTTACCTTTGTGTGTGGAGTAATTGCAGAATAGCTTGCTCAATGACACATTTCATAAATAGTTAGACAACTGAAGATGTAATCAGTTGATTAATTTCACACTTGATGGGTGGGCAGAGATCTTATTTGTATGGGAGCAATTAAAAAGTCAATATAAATAGGAGTCCATAAACCGTACCTATGGAGCCCCAGATATGAAATGGCCACAGCATCGCTATAACATGAACTTGAAATGATAATGAAGTTTATTGACACAGGTGTACCTCAAGGTTCCCCTTTAGGTCCTTTAGCATACTCCATCTTCACCACCTCCCACAAGTCCCACAAAATTGGAATAACATACTCACAAAATAATAACTTGTACAAAAGACAATATACAAATAAATAATGTTAATATAATTCCGGGACAGTTGTGTGAGCAGATTGAGGGCATCTTCTTGACAAAATCCTCTGGTGTTATGTTAATAAGCCGCTGTTGCTCCCACAACAGCGTAAATGTCCATATAAACCACAATGCTGTTATTTTGCTTCAGTTTTCTTCTCCTTCTATATATTCCCTGTCAATCCTCCTAGTTAAAAAAAAAGAAGGAAAAAAAATCAGCATTGGTGTCTGTGTTTTTGTTTTTCGTAGCATTTGTCAACTCACTTCAGCATGACGTGCTCCTGAAGTTCGGTGTTGAGGGTCTCTGGCAGCAGCAGACAGAGGCCCACTGCACAAACGGGTACGATGCCGTACACGAACATGGGGAGGGAGTCGTGGTAGTCGGCCAGGAGCCTTATCAAGGGGGCCAGGATGCCGCCCACGCGAGCGCACATCGAGTTCAGACCTACGCCACTCTGCCTAGCAACATACAGAACGCCAACACCATTTCAAAGCTAATTAAAAAAATCAAGTCCTGCAACCACTTCACTTCTCAGAAGAGATGAAATGATTCATCAAATACTTCTCATGGTCTCACCACCTGTGGTAGGGGTCAAAGGGGTCAGGTGCAATGCGAGCTGGGCGGCAGCCAAAGGCGGGGACCCTGGCGGTCCGATACTCGGCTGCATAAGCTCGCTCTTGGGACATGGAATGTCACCTCTCTAGCAGGGAAATTAGTTTTCTTCACAGGCTGTCCGGGCTCTCCCTTAGAGATGAAGTGAGAAGCTCGGTCATCCGGGAGGGGCTCAGAGTCGAGCCGCTTCTCCTCCACATCGAGAGGAGCCAGATGAGGTGGCTTGGGCATCTGATTCGGATGCCTCCTGAGCGCCTCCCCGGTTAGGTGTTCCGGGCATGTCCCACCGGGAGGAGACCCCGAGGAAGACCCAGGACACGCTGGAGAGACTATGTCACCCAGCTGGCCTGGGAACGCCTCGGGATCCCCCGGGGAGAGCTGGAAGAAGTAACTAGGGAGAGGGAAGTCTGGGCTTCCCTGCTAAAGCAAGTTGCCCCCGCGACCCGGCCCCGGATAAGCGGTAGAAGATGGATGGATGGATGATTCATCAAATAATGCGAAAAATCTGATCTTGCAACAGACAACTCTACCATCATTCCCTGACGCCCACATCACTCACCACGCCAGGCCCCCGCCTTTCAAAGGCTCACACGCAAAGTCACGGATATTATTGTGTGGAAGGTGAAGATGGGGAACCCAAGTGGAAACAGTCTGACTTGGCGTGAACACTTGGAACATCAATGGGATATATTGAGCGAAGAATCAAATCGAAAAATACTCGATAGCTGGAGCCTTACTTCTTCGGTTTAAGGGCATCAACTTTTGAAACCTTGGAAGTTAATTGACTTACCTTAGTGTGGTGGGGTAGAGCTCTGCTGTGTAAACATAAACGATGCAGTAGCAGCCAGTGGATGCAAATTTCCCAAAAATGGCAATGACGGTCGCAACGACAGGAAGGTCTGAAATGACAATAATCGAGTGCATCAGAATAAAGCCCTAATATTATGAAAACGAAGTCATATATTTCAAAATTTTTAAAAAGTACAACTTTTAGAGTATAGTTTAAAGTTGTAATATTACAATAAGATGGATATTTTTGAGATACTGGTAGTCGTGTATTTATAATAAAGTCGTACATTTTCGAGAAAGAAAAAAAAACGTATATAAAAAAAATATATATATATATATATATATGTATATGTATGTTCAAATTTAATGTACTGGTAATATAAGTCCTGCATTTTTCCCATTTCTTTTAGACTTAATTTGCATAGAAAGGAAAAGTTGCATTTTTTTTAATGAAATTGCATGTTTTCAAGTTTACAGTAAGTCTTATATTTTTAGTTTCGTCGTACATTTTCAAGAATAAAGTCAGATGTTTATTTAATTAAAAAAAAGAATCATATTTTCAAGATTGAAGTCATGTACTACAAAAAAGACTGAAGTCAGATATTTACGATACAAACATTTATATTATAATGTATAAACATATTTTGGAGATTTTAAACATTTTGTAGATTAAATTCTAAGATTTTCATATAGTATATAAATTAACTAGTATTAAATAAATATTATTAAGAGAATAACGTCCCATTTTTCAGATGAAAAAGTAACGTGCAGTAAAGGTAGTAATGTTTTTAGGATTAAAAACATATGTTTGAGGAAAAAAAAAACATTTCAAGATGAAAATAACTAGTTTTTAAATGTGCCCTTATTCTCCAGTGCGTTTTTTTTCCCCCTGTAATGTTTTATTTCCATCGAGAAGTCGCCGTGTGTTAAGGTTACCTTTGGGCACGGCAATAATGGAGAGGCAAGCGCACCCTCCAAGCAACAACAACATGGCCTCACACCGTCGCCTCCCAAAGCGCTCAATCAGCGGCAGAGAACCCAGACGGGCGGGAAACTCCACCAGGCCAAAGATGAGCTGTGTGAGGTAGATGTTCAGTCCAAAGTTTCCAACGTTCAGGCTCAGGCCGTAGTACATCACGCTGATTCCAAACCTGTCGTACACATTGAAGACGATTCATTATTTCACTCTCTCTTAAGTCGAGCAGAGTGCGCTGTCAGGTTTTAAATCCTCACCAGACACAGCCCATGCAGAGCGCTCGTTTTCTCAGGTATGGTGTCCTGAAGATGTCAAACATGCCGCCTCTTTTGGGTGTCTCACCCACCTCCATCTACAACCACGCATATCATTAGGACATTATATTTTCTGTATTTAACCCTTTCAAGGACAGCTTTTACTAAAGTGGATAGCTTATTATTTGGGTTACAGGGTGCATGAAAGGTTTACATTTGTTTTACCAAAACACTGTACTTAAACAAAAGTACAGTGGTACCATCACTGACAAGTTTAAAAAGCTTTTACAGCCTTTCCAGTCCACATTTATTTGGTTTCTATGAATTGGGAGGTAAGAATGATGGCTGAGGTATGTGTTGGTGTTCACCTTGTCCAGCAGATCTTGGGACACCTCTTTCCCGTTGACTTTTGCCGCTCTGTGCACCTCCTTCACGGCCTCCTCCTTCCTGCCCTGAGTGATGAGCCAACGAGCCGATTCTGGGAGAATCCTGGCGGGTTCAAAGGTACGACATGTAGCTTGACTATTTTCTCATGTAAGGGTTATAAATGAGTGGCCAACTGTTACGTGATGTTACCAGTAAAACGTGGCCAGGACAATTAGAAGAGGGCCATAGAGGGCCAGTTGAAGGATCCTCCAGTCGCGGATGAAATAGGCGAGACCGGACAACAGCATGAGACCGACGGGATAAAAACTGTGACTGATAATGGTGCAGAAGGCAAACTTTGACGAGTCGCACCACTCGCCACCTTCGGTGAAACACAAGACTGCAATTAAGTTTCCGCATTGAAAACAAATGGCATTGTGGGAAAAAAAAGTTGTTTGGATGCTGAAACAATTTTTGCCACTGAAATCAATTTGACGGATGTCAGGCCGCTAGTATTTGACTGCTTTGGCTTTGCACTTTTTGTAAGCATATCCTCCCTGCACCATTGTTGAACATTTTTCTGCAGGGTTCAATTTCGGGGCCACTACTATTTTTCATTGCAGTTTGCATTTGGTGCATAAAGCAATGTTTTTAGTTAGTTTTTTTTTTTCGTTTTTAACTAAGTTGAAAAATCAAGCAGCCGAAGGTTTTCTACTAAGCACCAAACTGCCAAAGCATTCATCTAAAGCCAAGGAAGAGTATCCGCACAGCTGCACTGGAACTTAACTTCAGTCGATTCAGCAGATGCTTTGGTGGTTGAGCATTATAATCTTCCCCTTGAAGACTTTGAACAACCCGAACTAAGTAGGGGTAAAGCTTTATCACCGTCTTATTGCACAGATGAACACCTGCTCCAAGAACTCTGTTTTCATCAATGGTCATAGTACCAAGCCTTCCCGTGCGTGTTTTGTCTACAACTGATACTGTTTGGAGAGAAATGCCATTGATAGTGTAAATTGTACAACACGTTGGTATAGTGTGATGGACATAAAGCTCCTCAAACTGGTGCAAAGATGTACTCGGAGACAGAATAGATCTCTTCATCTATTTAAAAAATGTAGTTAGAGGGACAGAATAAATCTCAATATATTTCAGTGCCGGTCCTTGTCCGGTTGATGTTCAATGGCAAAACCCATTGGCAGTGTTCTAGGTACACGCCACTCACCTATCACGAATGAATTGGTGAGGATTCCCGTCATGGACACACCGCAAAGGAATTTAAGAACAATATAAACGTAGATATTTGGAGAGAACGCAGCACTGACGCCAAACAGGAAAAGAAGAAGAAGGCCGAGCAAGACCACAAAGCGGCGACCAAGCCTAAAACACAAATCATACAATAATGGAAGTTAGTCAAGGTGAAGATTGACAAACGTGGACCCGAGATTGCCAAATGTGAGCCAAACCTAGGTGTGTTTTGGACCCTGATTTCTGGCGCAGCGTCGGCATTTGACAACTGTGTATCTACTGTATTGTCAGCTATGTAATGTAGTTGTACCTGTCGGCCATGCTGCCCGATATGAAGGCTCCAATCAGAAGCCCGGCCATGTAAATAGACTGAGACACTTCAATTAGGGTTTTTCTGTCACAGACCAGATTAAACTGATGGAGAAACAAAGAGCAAGAGAATTACAAAAAAAATGGGATGGACAGTTCACTGTTCACTACCGTGGCGACAATTCCCCATCTTACCTCTGTTACAATGCTGGATGCCCCAGTTGGCACCTCAACCTTCGATCCATTGAGGCAGCTCGTGGTCACATTCAGGCCGTACAGCTCGATGGTCTCCAGGTCATAGTCGACCGGCGTGAACATGAGGCAGCTCTGGAAGCTTCCATCCGGATTTACGGGGATGGTGAGCTCCTTCTGCCTCTCCAAGGTCAGGTTGGCATCTCCCCGCTCCAGGATCCAGTCAGTGTCGCAGTAGTTTGGGAAGTTGAGGCCTGTGAAGACCTGACCGATGACGTCGAAGGCGATGAAGATGTTGGGGATGCACAAGGCCGCCACCAAGCGCTTCTGGAACCAGCCAAACTCGCCGATCTCTTTGAGGATGTGCGTGAAGGAGCTCATGATGAAGCGCTCGCTGGACTGCAGAACAACGTGCAATGCAAAGCCTTTTCAATCGCCCCCCGTTAATGTTTAAACGGGTGTATGTTTTTATCACACAATTCTGCTCTTTCATTACCATACTACAGTAGAACAAGTCAGAAAACCGCTGACAACTGCCAAGCAAAATGGTGATTTTTTTTCATGACAGTCGGAACTGTAGTAATTTATTAACATGTTTATCATTTAGGGCCAAAATCCAGTCGGCCCTAAAACCTTCCATACACGAAGTTGCGGACCTCTGAGCAAATAAATGTCATAAAATCCCACTTTTGAGAGAGGTTCAAGTCACTTGTGTTAATATTGCACCAATTCACAACAGAGGTTAATCTAAAGACACTTTACATTTACACCTTGAGCAGAACAAGACATCAGCCGGCACCTGGCAACAAAGTTAAGGAAACGCTCCCTCAAGGAAGAAAGCCTGAACAGAATCAAGGAAGGAAAACAGGATCGAGAGATTGAGCATCCTCGGTAGGAACAAGAAAACAAAGGGCCCAACAACAGTAGCAGTCCCAAGACGATACTTGTCCACTTCCAACGCCACCTTCCCCAGCCTCACCACCGCCGACAACCAGGGGACACAAGCAGGGAGCACCAGCCACAAGGTAAAAAAACAAAAACAAAAAAAGAGAAAGTGAAAAGAGCATGTTAGCAACATACATACATGAAAGGTGATAATACAAAAACGGGCTGAGGTAAAGAGATACAAAAAAAGATGAAGGCAAGTTTAGTGAATAGAGCCTCGAAGATGATTCCATATTGTACACTAGAAAATTGTCGGGTACTCGGTAGATAGGGCACCACAAGCTCTTTAAGTACAATGCTGCCTGGCCATGACCTGACTTGTGTGGATGATTTCTGGGTACTATTGAACCTCCTGGAGCCCCTGTAACAAAAAGTGACCCCCCCCCCCGAAACTTGAACATTTCGATAACCCCCTCTCACTCTGTTTCCATGGGCCTATTGAAATGCTCAAAAATGTAAATGCTCTTTCTTTTAGTGAGAGTTAATGCTGTCTTAGTAGGGCCAGAATTTAACATCGCTTCTTTGTTGACTTAGTAAGAAATTATGATGGCGAATACACTTATTATATCCTACCACGAGCCAGTTTTGTGTGTGAATTTTACAAGGGAGACGCTTTGGGAGTTTGTTTTTTAACCAGTTTTCATATGACGCGGCCGTAAAAAGACTGCTAACAAAATTGTGATTAAAAAAAAAAAGGAGTATCCTTAAAGGTTGCAAATGGCAGATGTAATGTTGTATTATTATTTAGGTATTATTTAAGAATTATAAGTTAATACATTGTAGTTGTAAACCACGAACGGCCCAAACTTTAAAAACAAACAAACAAAAACGCTTATTTTGAAAGGGTTATTTCATACAACATCGTGGCTGACAGCCTGACCGACTCCTCAACAGGAGCCTGCCCGCACGAGAGAGGGTCAGACCGGCGACGAGTCTTTCACATTGTTGTGTTCGTGTGATGGAGCCGGTTCTTATTTTGGTTCGATTTGGTACCGACGCGCTGTCATCTCTACCTCCGGCACGATAAATATGAAATTTATTAAACGACTTACAACTTCGTGACTGAGATGATAAGCACTCATTTACGTATTGGTTGTTTAAAAAAAAAAAAAAAAAAAAGACCGGTTCAAGTACCGACGCCCTGTTATGTCTATCCCTGCGCACAATAAGCATGAAATTTATTAAACGACGATTTACGACTTCGTGCCTGAGGTAATAACACTCATTTACGTATTGGTTTTGTTTAAAAAAAAAAAAAGACGTTAGATCGCGCTTTAACTTTCGAATGTTTTTTATGTGACCGTTCACGTTAAGAATAAGCGCTTTTAAAACAGATGTTTTACTTGCTAGATTTATCCAAATTCCACCCGTTAGGGTGGGATTTCCGGCATTGAATATCAATTGAATTTACAAAACGGATTAAATACAAACTACGACGTACTTTGTAAATATACTGTATATAGACATATACGGAGTACAACCATGGAATCACTTAACGTTTCACCGTCGCAGGTTGTCTTGTTATGAGCTTCACGTTTCAATTTCCGGTTGGCCTTCAAAGTAATATATCCCGTGTTTTATGTGCTCTTCTCAAACGCTAAAATGCCACGTTTTCGGTGAAATAGGAAATTAGTACATTTGCATCAAGGAAGTATGCTGAAGTGATTGCAACAACTTTTAAGTCTTTTACCCATTCTGCATGTACAGTACAGGCGCAGTGTAATGTTCTGCTAGTTCATTTGTGTAAGGGTAATGTTCAGGATGTGTTGTACTTGTGTTTTTTTCTCTTTGCATGGGTAGGCAGATTAGAGCAATTAAAAAGTCAATATAAACAGGAGTGCATAATACTGTATATACATGACACATCTCATATCCTATCTACAGAGCCTGGGAGATGACCTGGGCAGTACACAGATATAAGTGTCCAAAATGCTAATTTGTGATCATGAAATGGGCATCTGTATCTGTTGCCATGGTAACAAAGTGCCCCTCATCGTCCATATCAACTACAATGCCGTGCTTTGGACTCGTTTTTCTCCATCCGCTTTGTATGCCTCGTCAATGCCCCTGAATGAATAATAAGCACATGAAAATAAAACATTGTCATGTTGAAGAAAGTTAAAAAAAAATCATCTTTCTGTCGTTTTCCTAGGGCTCATCAACTCACCTGAGCTGTGCATGGTCCTGAAGTTCAGCATTGAGGGTCTCTGGCAGCAGCAGACAGAGGCCGCCTGCACTCGCAGGTATGATGCCGTACACCAACATGGGGATCGCGTCGTGGTAGACGCCCAGCAGCCTTACCAGGGGGGCCAGGATGCCTCCCACACGTGCGCACACTGAGTTCAGACCGATGCCATTCTGCCTAGCACCACACAAAAAGCCAACAACGTTCCATAGCAAATGGAAGGAATTTATTTATTTGTTTGTTTTATGACTGGGAACACTTCCCTTCCTGCATGAAACTTTTGAGGTTACCTACCTTACCTTAGCGTGGTGGGGTACAGTTCTGCCGTGTAAACATACACAATGGTGTAGGAGGCAGTGGATGCAGATTTCCCAAATATGGCGATGACGGTCACGACGACGGGAAGGTCTGAAATGACAAGTCGGGATTTAAACACAAATAAAGGGAAAGAGAAAATAGTGGTATACAGTAATCCCTTGTTTATCACGGTTAATGGGGACCAAAACCACCCGCAATGAACGAAAATCCGCAAAGTAGCGTCCAATTAACATAAAAATAAAATATAAAATTATATAAAACTTTTTTTTGTTGTTGAAGTCCACAAACGGTCCGTGAGAAGCTGCAAAACAACAGCGAGTCACATAGAGCAACATATACAGTACTGTAGTCCATGTATATGTAAAAAAAAAGTAATGTTTGAAAAAACTGCGATGCACTGAACCCGCGATAAACGAACCGCGAAGTAGCGAGGGATCACTGTACAGTATTTTTCTTTTTCTTTTCTTTTTTTTTACATAATAAGAGTTATTTTTGAGATTCAAATTGTATATTTTGGGGATGAAAGTTTTTTTTTAATGTTTTTAATGAAAAACCTTTCAAAAAGAAATGATGATATTTCCAAGTTCATCTATTTTTATATATATATTGCGCGTCGTCCCGCACGCGGTCTGTCCTTCCGTCTGTCCCTTTTCAAAACGTACCTACTTCACCGCGCCGCCACTGCGCCGCTCAGGCAGTGGCTCACTACGATCGCGCGGGCATCTTAGCGAAAAAATGTTGTCTACCCACAAGCATTGCTATAAAATTGTTAGTTATTTAGTAGAGCTAAACATGTCTTTATTTTCGCGATAAGCAATGAAGATGAACAAAAAGTTGAACCAAGCAACAACACTTTTGTGGGCTGAAGCCCCACCTTACCAGCCTTCCGCAGGAACTAGCTGATGAGCCGCCCGGAGGGCGGCGAACCAGCTAGTATTATATATGTGAGCATTAAATAATCTGGATCAAGATTTGTATTTATTTTTTTGACAAAACATCAGATGTATCGTTCAACAAAAAAGTTGTAAACATTTTATCATATTAAGTCAAATATTTTTAGGGTTTAAAGTAGTAATATCACAAGAAAAAGTTGTGTATTTATTTTCTTGTCAAAAAACATTTGAATTTGGAGATGAAAGTCAGATATTTACAAAATGTATATTTTCTTGAAAAAACATTCTGTAATTTATTGTCGGGATAAAAACAATGATGACTACTTTTCAAATGTTGTATTATTATAAAATTGTGCTTTGTGTGTTAAGGTTACCTTTGGGCACGGTAATGATGGCGAGGCAAGTGGCCCCTGCAAACATTAACAACACGACCTCACACCGTCGTCTCCCGAAGCGCCCAATCAGTGGCAAAGACCCTAAACGGGCGGGAAGCTCGGCCAGGCCAAAGATCAACAGCGTCAGGTAGATGTTCAGTCCGAAGTTGCCAACGTTCAGGCTCAGGCCGTAGTACAACAATGTGATTGCAAACCTGTCGTACACATTGAAGACGATTCATTATTTCACTCTCGAGCAGAGTGCGCCGTCAGGTTTTGAATCCTCACCAGATGTAGCCCATGATAAGCACACATTTTCTCAGATATGGTATCCTGAAGATGTCCACCATGCTACCTCTCTTTGGTGTCTCACCCACCTCCATCTACAACCATGCATATCATTAGGACATTATATTTGCTGACAAAGTGGACAGTGGAACTTCGATTTCCAAGTTTAAAAAGCATTCCACATTTATTTGGTTTCTATGAATTGGAGATATAAATGATGGCTGATTTTTTTTTTTTTTTGCGTTGGATGTTCACCTTGTCCAGCAGATCTTGCGACATTTCCTTCCCGTTGACTTTTGCCGCTCTGCGCACTTCCCTCACGGCATCCGCTTTCCTGCCTTGAGTGATGAGCCAGCGAGCCGATTCTGGAAGAATCCTGGCGGGTTCAAAGGTACGGCATGTTTATTATTAGATTGACCGGTTTGTATTTTCTCACTCAAAATGTTGTATCCGCATGCTCAAGTGTCATGTAATAGTACCAACCAGTAAAATATGGACAGCACAATAAGAAGAGGGCCGTAGAGAGCCAGTTGGAGGATCCTCCAGTTGTGGATGAAATAGGCGAGGCCGGACAATATCATGAGACCGATGGAATAAAAACTGTGGCTGACGATGGTGCAGAAGGCAAACTTAGATGACTTGCACCACTCGCCACCTTCGGTGAAACACAAGACTGCAATTTAGTTTGAAAAGAAACTATGGCCTCATGGGAAACGATGTCAGGATGTAAAAGTCGTGGCATGGGTTCTGGTCACACCACACTGACCTATCACAAATGCGTTGGTGAGGATTCCCGCCGTGGACACGCCACACAGGAACTTGAGAACAATATAAACGTAGACGTTGGGAGAGAAGGCGGTACTGACGCCAAACAAGAGAAGAAGAAGATGGGCGAGCAAGACTACAAAGCGGCGACCAAACGCCGAAAAATCACAAAAGATAGCATCGGCGACTTTAATCATATTTATTTTACGTTATTCCCGCAAATTGTGGATTGAGGACAATGAGTACAGTTCAATTTAGCAAACAAATTTGGGGATGGGGTGGTCGTTAAATTAAAGTATTTTTTTGTGCTCTTATAAAAGGGATCTCAAATTGATCCTCAAGGGCTACTGTGCTGTGTGTTTTCCCATCTCTTCCCGTTGCAACACACCTTAGTGAAACAGTCGATATAAATGGGACGGTGTGACACGACCTTTTGTGTCGACAGTGATGCTAAGATAACTGTTGCCCCTGCCAACATGGCCGCAATGTGACATCTGTCAACTGGCTCTCGTCCATATGTCTGTGACAAAAGCAGCCTAATTTGGAAACGCGTGTATGAGTCTCTGTCTGTTTTTGTGCTACAGCAGCAGGAAATGACTGCGGCCAGTTATTGAACGAACACACTTTAACAAATGGGCGTTTTGAGTGTACTGGACACTTTTTTTTTCTGTACGTTAAATCTGGACTCCGTTGGTTCAGAATCCGTTAAATCCAAGTTCCAAAAAAAAAATCCTGGGATTTGAACCTGGATATGTCGACTTTTTCTACTTGTTATACAATCCACAAACGAATGTGTTGGCTCTCCTCGTACCTGTCGGCCATTGCGCCCGACACAAAGCCTCCAATCAGAAGTCCGGCCATGTAAATGGACTGAGACGCCTCAATGAACGTCCTCCTATCACACACCAGATTAAACTGATGGTGGAAGCCAAAACAAACAAAAAATATGTTTTGGGGGAACTTAAATGACAAAAACAGAGAAGTGAGGTCCACAGCCGTCTCACCTCTGTCACAATGCTGGACGCCCCAGGTGTCACCTCAAACTTGGATCCATTAAGGCAGCCAGTGGTTGAGTTCAGGCCGTACAGCTCGATAGTCTCCAGGTCGGAGTCGACTGGCGTGAACATGAGGCAGCTCTGGAAGTTTCCATCCGGGCTTGCGGGGATGGCGAGCTCCTTCTGCCTCTCCAAGGTCAGGTTGGCATCCACCCGCTACAGGATCCAATCGACATTGCAGTAGTGTGGGAAGTCGAGGCCTGTAAAGACGTGGCTGATGGTGTCGAAGGCGATGAAGATGCTGGGGACGCACAAAGCGGCCACCAGGCGTTTCTGGAACAAGCCAAACTCGCCAATCTCCTTGAGGATGTGCGCGAAGGTGCTCATGGCAAAAGCGCTCGCTGGACTGCACAACAACGCGCAAAGGAAAACCTTTTCAATCTCCACGTTAATGATTAAACGGACGCGTTTTCATCATGCACATCTCGTACATAGTGAGAACTGGAAGAAGAAAACCAGCTGATCCCAACATGAGCAAGCAGCTGACTACAATCTGCCTCGGTCGGTTGGTTTGAGATAATAAACTGCTCTCAACACCACTTTACGTGTGTGAAATGTTTCTGGGTTCTCTTGGCTCAAAATTGTTTTTCCAGCAACTGGAAAAAAAATTGATTTTGTACACCTTATAAATGCCGTGGCATTTGCAAATATGCACAATTCTGAGCCTTCAAAAGAAAACCCGACAACTATGCAGAACATGTGAACACTATTCACCATGCTGGCCCATCACAAGAAATGTTCAATGTTTTTAAAAACTTGACAGAGACTACAAACAACATTTGGATTAAAAAAAATAAGTATATAGTTTGAAAATCACAGATTTCATTCCCATGGAATGTGTCTCGGATTATTGTGTAAACATTATGAATCCATTCAAAAATTGAAGCGCAGGGGCAGATTTATTTAATAATAAAAACATATAATAATGATTTTCATTATTTATAACACGCATAACATTACACCAAACGATGGGTTTTAAGGAAGAATAAGTGTAAATAAACTATATATAATAATAAACTAGCTACTCGACCCGGATATTGTAAGCATACTGCATACAGTATGATAATACGTGCAATCCAGCCACGCGGTTTGTTTATTACACGCGTCAAAGTGTGGCGTTATCTTTAGTTGAGGTTCTCCGTTGCGTTACGTCATCTTTACTGGACGTTTCATGAATTAAGAGAAAGAAAAGCGTCGCCTCATTTCTCCGTAATAATTCCGCCACCGGGCGGCATGGTGGACTACTGGTTGCCACGTCCGCCTCACAGTGCAGAGGTTGTGGGTTTGATTACAATGGGGAGTTTGCATGTTCTGAACGTGCCTGCGTGTTTTCTCTGGCTTCCTCCCACATTCCAAAAACATGCGTTCCTCTGTCACAATAAATAAATACTTGACTGCGACAACGAACAAAATTCCGATTAAAAAATAAACCATAAAAGCGTTCAGATTACAGATGTAATTACCAGGAGTTTGTCTCGAAACATGAATGCAATTAGAGTAAAAAAATATATACATTACAAAATTATGAAAGCGATGTTATACAAACGCGTGTCTGACAACGTGACCGACTCCACTACTAGAACGTGGCCACACAAGACCGCACCGCAGCGGTTACAAAGCTGCCTTTACTGGCCGCTGTTTTTGTTTCAGAACCGGTTCTTGTTGTGGTTCGACTCGGTAGCTATCGACGCTTGGCCATGTCTGTCTCCCGGACGGTAATATGTTTATTAAGAAATGATTTACGAATCCACGACAATGAGGTAAGTAAGCGCATTTACGTCCACGCCATGTTGAAAAATATGAACGTTACATTTATAGTACGTTTTGCTTCAAATGTTTTTGTTTGGTAAGCTTTTTCGCGGTTCGTGTTTTAGAAACATCTTAGGGAACTATTTTGTCGCCGTTGCGCTCTGTTTTACAAGCCGGTTTGTTTAGTTAACTAGCAGTTGGGAGTTCCGGCATGCACTTTCGCAATAAAATAGTTTTCAGCTGTGCATTTTGACTAATCTTATTAGTGCAAAAATAACTATCTTAGAATATCTACCTATGGACATTTTAAACTCTTATACCGTCGATGTTGGCTTGTTGATGAGCTCCAAGTCAGTATATCCGGTTGCCCTCACAATGGAAATGAGATGCACTAACCACAACCCTTATGACAGCAATATGTAAAGCTACATAACCCTAGAACAGGGGTGTCCAAACTTTTTGCCAAGGGGGCCAGATTTTATGTGGTAAAATGTCGGGGGGCCGACCTTGGATGACATTCTTTACATTGAACAACAGTATTGTTCAACAAATTTTAGTAAGCCAGTCTGTTTCACATTTCCATTTTTATTTTAATTTCAACAATCTTAAGAATTTCTTTTGGTTCATTTGAAACAGGTATATCACATGCAACTGCTTATTCACTTGACTTTTTCTTAAACAGAAGTCTCCTGAGTGCAAATTGATTGATTTGAAACATAAAATGTATCACCATGACTTTTCAATAGTCACAAAACCTTTGACTCTAACAACAGGGAAATGAACAAGCAATACACATATCCACAACTGCAAGGATCATTTGAAATATGACATATCAGTCAATATAAAGTGATGTCTTGTTAACTCGTGAGTGATGCCCTCTAGTGTCTAAATGCTATTACTCATTTAGTGAATGCTATTACTCATTTAGCCACTAGAGGGAAGCAGTACTCTATGAAACATCACTCACCAGTCTACGAGACCTCAGTCAATGCAACACTTGTTCCATTGCGCCCAACCTGCGGGCCAGACGGCACTGATTTTATGACAGGGGCCGAGGGCCGGATGAAATTCGACCGCGGGCCGGATTTGGCCCGCGGGCCGGACTTTGGACATGCCTGCCCTAGAATATGCTCTGCGATTGGCTGGCAGTGTCAACCAGTTCATGCCCCCCCACACACACACATACATACATACATACATACATACACAAAAAAATAAAATCCTCATCTCACCCCTCGGGTGGTGTCCGTCCCTCATTCAGCTCGGGTCCTCTACCAGAGGCCAGGAAGCTTGAGGGTTCTGCGCAGTATCCTTGCTGTTCCCAGCACTGCACATTTCTGGACTGAGATGTCCGATGTTGTTCCCGGGATCTGTTGCAACCACTCATCTAGTTTGGGGGTCACTGCCCCGAGTGCTCCGACCACCACAGGCACGACTGTCACCTTTACCTTCCAGGCTCTCTCCAGCTCCTCTCTGAGCCCTTGGTATTTCTCGAGTTTCTCATGTTCCTTCTTCCTGATGTTTCCTTCACTAGGGACCGCTACATCCACTACAACGGCTTTCCTCTGCCCTTTATCTATGATCACGATATCTGGTTGGTTCGCCATTACCATCTTGTCAGTCTGGATCTGGAAGTCCCACAGGATCTTCGCTCTGTCATTCTCCACCACCTTCGGAGGTGTTTCCCATTTTGACCTTGGGGTTTCCAGTCCATACTCCGCACAGATGTTTCGGTAGACTATGCCAGCCACCTGGTTATGGCGTTCCATGTAGGCTTTCCCTGCCAGCATCTTACACCCTGCAGTTATGTGTTGGATCGTCTCAGGTGCCTCTTTGCACAACCTACACCTTGGGTCTTGTCTGGTGTGGTATATCTGGGCCTCGATGGCTCTGGTGCTCAAGGCCTGTTCCTGAGCAGCCAGGATGAGCGCCTCTGTGCTGTCCTTCAGGCCAGCCCTCTCTAGCCACTGATAGGACTTCTTGAGAATATATATATATATATATATATATATATATATATGACAGAGATTACTGTCAATTTAATCATGCTGTTTTTATGATGCGTATTTCCTCCGTCCTCGTAGGTGTTTCACTTTGCTCAAAAGCACGCCGACCACATCGTGCCGCTGTATTGCTTCGATCCCAGGCATTACGCGGGAACGTACAAGTACAACCTGCCGAAGACGGGACCTTTTCGGCTGCGCTTCCTACTGGAAAGCCTCCGGGATCTCAGAAACACGCTTGTGAAGAGGGGCAGGTAATTTCTGTTTAATCTACTGGAGCTGGATTATTTTTCTTGCCTTAAATTGATTCAGAGGTATATGTAAAAAAAACGTTTTTTTAAAAAGATTTAATTATACATTTAAAAAAAATCTCAACTTAAAAAAACTTTTAAAATGACATAAATAGAACGTCAAGAAATTGCATTATTTCCTTCAGTTCAATGGATATCGTGCTACTCCCGTTGCGTGGGCCTTAGGCACCTATGTCTTCAAAGTTCCAACTGTTTACACTTAAAAAGCAAACTCAATCATATTTAACTTGGTTATTTGCCTCCCTGTCAGAACACGGTTAAACATTTCACAGCCGCGGGCAGAACATCATGTGTGCTTGTGTGTTAAACAGCAACCTGGTCGTAAGACAGGGCAAACCGGAAGAAGTCGTGGCCGACCTCATCCAGCAACTGGGCTCTGTCAGCGTCGTCGCTTTCCACCAAGAGGTTCGCACCCTTCAACAGCAGCCTCATCCACATCATGATCGTATTTATTCATATTGCAACTTCAATCACAGGTCACTTCTGAAGAGCTGACCGTGGAGAAAGGCATCAAGGACGTGTGCGCATGCATGAAGGTCCAAGTGCACACCTGCTGGGGGTCCACGCTCTACCACCGAGACGATCTGCCGTTTCAACATATTTCCAGGTGAGAGTTGGCCGACGCATGCACACACAAATGGCCAATGAGAAGCCCGAAGAAAGTCATTTCCGGAAATTACGATAAAATAAAAATCTGCAACCTCCGTTTTGGCAGGCTGCCGGATGTTTACACTCAGTTCAGGAAGGAAGTGGAATCCAAGAGTCAAGTTAGGTCTGAGTTGCCCACCTCGGACCGGCTCAAGCCTCTTCCTGGTGGGCTACAGGAGGGAGATATTCCTACTGCGGCGGACCTGAAGCAGACAGGCAAGCAGCAACAATATATTTAAAATTTAAAAAATTTAACAAGTTTAAAAAAATAATCATCCATTAAAATGAATAAATGACCTATTTTTCCAGAGCCTTTGAATGACCCCCGCTCCGCTTTTCCATGGGCTGGCGGTGAAAGTCAGGCGCTGCGCCGACTTCAGCATTATTTCTGGGACACGGTGAGTTCATTTCTACACAAGTGACAACAACGTTACAATTCTGGATATCAGTTTTTGAGGAAATATTTTGTCTTTTTTTCATAGGATGCGGTCGCGGCCTACAAGGAGACGCGCAACGGCTTGGTGGGCTTGGACTATTCCACCAAATTATCTCCCTGGTGAGAGTTCTTTCGATGTCGATGAAATCTGTCAATAGAAATACAAACTGACATTTAATCAGGTGTAACGGGGCACTTTGCAGGCTGGCCATGGGCTGCATTTCACCGAGGTACATTTTTCATCAGATACGCCGATACGAGAGGGAGCGAACGGCCAATCAGAGCACATACTGGTCAGTTGATTTGGATTTTCTTGCTTTCTTATTTATTTATTACTTCCATGATTTCACCCTTTCATGCACCAATAATGATAACCTGATAGCATGATAAGCTGTCCACTGTAATGACCGCTGTGCCTGAAAGGGTTACTTTGACCGTGTGTGTTTTCTCACTCTTTCATTTTGACCACAGGGTAATTTTTGAGCTTTTGTGGCGTGATTACTTCAAGTTCGTAGCACTCAAATATGGAAATCGTCTGTTTCAAGTCAAAGGTGAATATGGTTCTCATGAATTAATGAACTCATTCAGTACCAGCCAATTATGAAAAGACGTTTAAAAACGTCTTTGGGAGTGACTGAGTTAATTTTTGTTTTAATTCTCCCTGTCATAATGTTGAGTGAATTCATCAAACCTTTATAACTGCGACAGGCATTGTTTTCCATCCCTTTTAACAACCCGGGCTAAACGTAGCTTGTCTCGAGATGCACCACTTCAACGTGCTTCCTGGACTTCAGTCGTTGTACTACTTTCCTGATTAGACAGACTTTGGCCATCTGAAGGTGAGAACAGAAAGAGCATATCAGCAAATCCGTGCAGGGAATAATTAAAGTGCCGTGAATAGGTGAATTATGAATCAGGGACTCAATTTGTTTATATCTAATGAAAACTGTTGGATGGCTTTTGGAGACATTTTTTTTTCCCTAGAAACATTTTTGTTTTGGTCTCTACAGGACTTCAGGACAAAACCATTCCCTGGAAGACGGACGTGACACTTTTCAACGCATGGAAAGGTTTGATCTGCTGCAATGGGGGATTTGGGCACATTTGGTGCTTGATCGTGCTTACATCTATTAGTACTAATCCAAAGAGTTTTTTTTTGTATTTGTCCAGAGGGACGTACAGGTGTCCCCTTTGTGGATGCCAACATGAGAGAGTTGGCCATGACGGGCTTCATGTCCAACAGGGGGCGCCAAAACGTGGCCAGCTTCCTCACCAAGGACCTGGGCCTTGACTGGAGGATGGGAGCCGAGTACTTTGAGTACCTTTTGGTGATTCTATAAATGTTTTTATGATGCATTTAGTTTTGAATGATTACAAAAAAACCACAAAATTTAAGTAATAGCTCGTTTTCACTGATTGACACACATGTTTTTAATACGTCTACGTTCTCATTTTTAACTTGGGGCCTACCTCCTCGGTGTCGTTAGCACTTCTGGGAATTAAACCTCATGCAAATATCCTCCCGCAGATCGACCATGATGTCTGCAGTAACTATGGCAATTGGCTGTACAGCGCCGGCATTGGAAATGACCCCCGGGAGAATAGGAAATTCAACATGATCAAGCAAGCACTCGACTATGACAGTAACGTACGTTCCGTCACACACTGCGGTCCTGCTGTATGGCATATTTTGATATGAGAGAATATCGCCTTTGTCCATCACGGCGAACTTGGCGAGTTTGTAAAAATCTGCGATTTCTATACTATACTAAATATTGATACCACTTGATACAGTACTTCTAAGGTCAACATGGATTAAAAACAAACACATTGTACATTCTCTAATTTCACCTACAGTGGTACCTCTACTGAGGAAATGAATATGTTCTGGAAGAAATTTCTTAACTAGAAATTTGGAGGTTGGAGGTAGAGACGCGTTTTCCATGTAAATGCCTTAATCCGTTCCAAGATCCCCAAAATTCAGACATAAGTGTTTCCTAAAGCATAAAAATGCATCGAAATATGTAACAAATACATGTTCCAATTGAAAAATAAATTAGAGTTGTACATCATGTAAAAAAATAAGAATAAAAATGATGGTCATTTTACTTTTAACTGCATCCTCACCGTTTTTTGCCCTCTTTAGTTTATGTTCTCCCTCAGAAGTGGTTTTTGCCTGGCGTTTTGTCAAGAACTGACCCAAAGACGTTTGCTTTTGTCGGCTTTTAACACTCCTTCGAAAATGTCCGAGGCAAACATTAGCATAGTGAGCGATCGCCTGACCAATGAATATTTTTTTCTGGGTGATTCACGTTCACATGAAGATGACGTTCGTAAGTAGAGGTACCACTGTATTTTCAAATGCACCCCTCACAATTAACAGGGGTTCACTGAATCATTATTATTCCTGTTGTTGCCGGGATCCCAAACCTTAGGGCGACTACGTGCGGCTCTGGCTCCCCGAACTGCAGAAAATCCGGGGGGGTGACGTGCACACGCCGTGGACCCTCAATAAGGCGGCGCTGTCGCACGCAGACCTCGTCCTGGGTGACACTTACCCCATCCCTGTCGTCGTGGCGCCCGAATGGAGCCGACACATTGGCAAAAAACAGGTAAGAAAATCTCATTGTGTCTCGTTTTGTTTTTGTGCTCGAGCCGACGCAATAAAATTATTACTTGGGCGCCATCTAATGGTATCTTGGTTTTGCTGTTAGATTTAGTTCATGGATGGTGTTTATTCATTTGTATTGGAAATGGTCTGATATGGTGGCAGTTTTTGAATCCACGTGTACACTGTCAAAAGTATGACACTTAGCCAGTATGTTTGCTAATACTTCCGCTGACCCGCATTTCTGTTGAGTAATTTACCGTTGTTTATGTAACATGGTTTCATGATTTTGTACCTTCTCGATGATTAGATGGTCAAATTAGAAATACGTTTTGGCAGGTGCCGGCAGGTAATTGTGGATTTTTTTTTTTTATTGCTATTTGCGGCAGGACACGGTAACTAACACTGTATAACCAAAATGTGTACAATCATGACAACTAGCAGTTGCCTACTAGCTGAAGAAGCAAATGTATCAGCTACACGTTCGCTCTCTTGCCACACAACACAATAAGATAGACTCAAATGTGTACTTTTAAAGCCTTTTATTCAACAAAGTTTGCCTGATAGCATGCTTGACTCTCTTTTGTTGTTTGACAGAACGATACCGAGCCGTACCCAAAAGGCAGAAAAGGTCCGTCTCACAACCCCAAACAGCATCGTGACAGAGGCGTTGATTTCTATTTTTCCAGAAGCAAAAACTTGTGAGCTTGGATCAAAACCAGCCACAACGCCAACTTTGCTTTGCCTTCTTCTGTTACACTGAACTGTTTTAAGTTATGCTCCTCATCAAACTGGTTTTCTTACATATTAAATGGTGCTGTAATCCAGGGAGGGGTTTGTTTTCCTATTTTTTTTTGTTTCTATCATATTTTTCCGTAACCCATCTGTGCAGCCGGCGATGACAGGAAATATGTTCATGTGAGACGAAAGGGGCGGAGCTGATTTGAGAAAGCTCCACAGTGAGAAGAAAACAAAACTGCATCAAGGAAGCAACTGCAGACGGCGTGGGAAGGCTTTAGAGCTCAAGGGACCGATTTTCACTTTTCAAACAGACAGATTTGTAGCGGAGATAAAAGAAATGGCGAAAATGCGTATGTAAAACGTATGAAATGGGTTATTCTAAATGTAAACGAATCATTTTTATTGTATCAATGCATTATAAGTATTCAACAAATGAATCCAAATATTAGCAATGGCTCTTGTTAGGACTCGTTGAAATGATTTACAACACATTGATAAATTATAACGTTTGATACGATTTGATAACAATTTAGTATTTGGTTTATACACACAAATGTAAAGCGTTTGGATGTTAGTTTAGTCCCCTTGAACAACATGAACGAGTGAAACTATTAAGAAACATCGCTGTGAGAGACTGTCGAAGAGTGCCTCGTGGTGCCGCCCACGCGTGACGCACTTCCCAGCAGGTACATTGCGCAAATGTGCAGTCGTTAAAAAAAAGGAAAAAAAGAAAGTCAAGAAACATGGCAAGCTGCTGCTCGGCGGACTTGTCCGCCGTCCCTCTGGTCGCCCTCAATGTGACCATCAGGAAGAAACTGAGCCTTTACTTGAACCCCCGCACCGTGGTGGCCGCCGACTGGACGATGGTGGCCGAGGCCATGGGCTTCTCTTACCTGGAGATCATCAACTACCAGCAGGTCCCCAACCCCACGAAGCGGGTCTTGGATGACTGGCAGGCGAGCTCGAGCGAAGCCACCGTAGGCAAGTTGTTGTCCATCTTGGAGGAAGTGGAAAGGAACGACGTCGTGGAGGATCTTCGTCCTCTAATGGGTACAATTTTTTGATTATCCCGTTAGCTTTAGGAGCCACTTCCTGTTTGTTTCCAATCGAAAGTACGTACTAATACAGTTACGACTTCCGCCATCCACCGTTGACTTGACGTCCCTGTACAATATGCCTGCAAAAGTTGACGAATGTTACAACAAGTTGATTACATTCGTATTTTCGTTGCATCCAATGACACTGATAAGCAGCAATTTTAATCAGATGGATTTGTGTGTCCCTAATTGTTATTCGTTACCCCCCCAGCACATCGGGTTTGTGAGATATTTTCTTTGTACTGTATTCTATTTTTTAAAGTTTGACCCATAAAGTCTCCCCCATACGGATTTTACCATGTCTTGTAATTTACAACTTTGAGGTTTCAGAAAAAAATCCACTTGTTGCTGAATCCAACGCTTAATTCATAAATAATAATAATACATTTTATTTTATTTTATAAGCGCCTTTCAAGACACCCAAGGACACTTTACAATATCAAAAAACACCAAACAATACGGGTTGTGACTAAACATACATACATATGACAAAACATGTACTGTACATTAAAAAAATATGCATTAATTAAATGAACGTCTAATTAATCTTTAGGAAAGACGTTTGAAAAACTTCCTGTTTTCTCTCTTCATCTTTATAATTTACAATGTTAAACATAATATTGTGTCACCCTATAGTGGCCAACAGTAGGTTCACACCCAAAATGAACATCGAAGCGCAACAAAATAGAATGAATGATAAACTGGAGAAATACAAAGACTGTGAACCCGGAGCCTATTAACTATCTTTTCTGTCTGTATTCCCCCAGAGGAGGATGTGAGAAAGTATTACGAGAGTTTGAAGAAAAGTGCCGTTCGCCCCCTGCAGGTACCCGAGGTGGACAGCTGCATCCCTCGTACGCCCCAGGGGTCCGGCCTAACCCTGGAGGATAATCTGAATGGTGAGTGAACGCTTTAAAAAAACCATCAACGCCTAAAACATATTTTTAAAGCATGACATAATTCAATAAACGATTCAGACGCCCCAAAACGTTTGAGCACCTCTCTTCTGCCTTGTCTCCAGGTTCTCCCGAGCTGTTTGACGCTTTCATTTGTTACTGCAAGACCGACATCGCGTTCGTGCACGAGATGATCCGAGAGCTGGAGCAGACGGACTACCGGCTGAAGCTTTGCGTGTTCGACCGCAACGTCCTGCCCGGATCGTGCGTGTGGACCATCACCAGCGAGCTCATTGAGAAGAGGTGAGATAATAATGCATCATTATATCTGTTTTTGTAATTCGGTTTTTTTTTTACTTTTTCTGGCTTACACTGTGTTGTTTATGTGTGCAGGTGTAAGAGGATGGTGGTTGTGATCTCAGATGAATACATTGAAAGTGACGCATGTGACTTCCAGACTAAGTTTGCGCTCAGCCTATCTCCTGGTAATTAAAAAAAAATTATTCTTTAGTACATTGATTTAACAAGTAGAATTCTACCGATAGAGATTTTTTTTTGGCAGCTGCCAATTCTGATATTTTAAGAATTGGATAATAGATATATTTTTATACTTAACACGATGTGCAATGCGCTTTACAGAAATTAACACTTTACCCTATTTTGCCCATCCGTCCTCATCCGCGACCTGGATACCCTTCTATCATCGTCCCTCCGTCCTTATTCATAAAATAATCGGCCTTCATCCCTGTCCGTAGCTCTTTTAACCGGCTGGGTTGATCGTTAGTGAAACGGGTGTCCGTCGGCACTTTGTTTTCTGACTGTCCAATAGGTGGCAGTGTTGCTATAAAATACTGTTGAGATGAAATAACCTGTTGACAAACTACAGTGTTTGGCGACATTGGCGTTATTTTGCCCCCCGACACCACATACTTAACCTGGTTAGGGACTAAAACCGACTTCTGTCATTTCTTAATTCGTCCATTAAAAAAAAAAAAAAAACTCTTCCTCTCTCCCAAAAATGGGCATCTGTCCGGGATGGACAGACAGATGTACCATTCCCTCTGTCTCTAGCACTCTAAACCTGAATATAAATCTTATTTTACATATATTATAAAGATACTTACAGACATTGCATTCATGGATGTAAATCACACAAAATAACATTCTGTCAGCAACGC
Organism: Hippocampus zosterae; assembly: GCF_025434085.1. Classification (NCBI taxonomy): domain Eukaryota; kingdom Metazoa; phylum Chordata; class Actinopteri; order Syngnathiformes; family Syngnathidae; genus Hippocampus; species Hippocampus zosterae. The sequence goes on from NC_067470.1 coordinate 9,392,688, forward strand.
AGAATGTCATACCAATTGTGTGAGCAAGTATGTACACTTTGTTAGCAACATGCTAATTACTCATTCAATATGAGTAGAAATCTTACCAACACGTGTATAAACTTACAGATCTTGCATGTAAGAATGTCATTGTGCTTTTCTTCTTGTTTCATGATAAAGTAAGATTATATTGATGTTAGCCGATTTCACTTTATGTGTGACATCTAAATTTTTTGTGTCCTTCTGTCATGACAGGAGCTCGGACTAAACGGCTCATCCCTGTTGTTTACAAGTCGATGACAAAACAGTTCCCGAGGATCCTAAGCTTCCTGACCATTTGCGACTACACAAATCCGTACACGCAGACCTGGTTTTGGGAACGACTGGCTAAAGCTCTTTCTCTGCCGTAGTTGTGACTGTTATAAGCATGTTTTGAGAAGTGGTTTTCTGTAATTCCATCAACTATAAAACTATCGGGACCCAAAACAAAACTAAATGTAGTGTAAGTGGTGAAGAAATTATGTCATTCTGAACCATAACACTTGAGTGACTGGAGTTAAAAACTGTTTTATGTCATTTAGAATGTATTTTATGATTGTCATGATGAAAACCACAGTTTACAAAGATATTTTTGCATGTGTTGAAGACTGCAAAGTTCCGTGTTCACTTTTATCCTTCCTCTTTGATTCTCAGTTTGAGATTTCAGCGAAAAGAGAAGTTTAAACGTATATGCAGGACTGACTGTCTTTCTCACTTCTTTCTTGTGCCTCACCATCTCATGTTCTGGTTATTCGTGTTTTTGGATGCTATTTGATTTTTTTCATTAAATATTTTACCATTTTTGTTGTGTACATTTGATCAGCCAACCGATTATTTTATGAGATAAATGAAGAAATGCCAAATCTGCAAAAATATTCTTGATTACTCCAATAGGTACAGTTTTCATATTGGCACATGTAAAAACCCGCAGTGAACCACGTAGATTTTAATAACATTTTTCAAATTTTCATATTGACATATTAACTGATTTGTTGGCACATTACAAAATAACTTTTCTGTACAATACATAACTTAACGAAAGAGTTGATTGAATGAATTAAAAAAATTAATCAATAGATTTTCAAGAAAATCGCCTAAATTAATGCAACACATTTTACAAACCGTCCATTATGTGTCATTATGGAGAAAATTTTGCTTGTTATTTCAGCCGCCACCAGTAGTGTCGCAATTGAACACGACACGAAAGATTTCCCGTACGACATTAATCAACATCCAATCACAACGCGACGCCGTGGGACATTGTCCAATCAAAACTCATGTAAACGCCGTCCTTTCGTTTCCGGGTTTGCCCTCACTTTGGGTTGCCGTTTGCGCTTCAGTCGTGCTGACGAGCTAAATAGTAAATCTATATGTTGTATTTAAACTATGAAGGAATGAGTATGAGGAGTGTGTAAAAGTGTGGCGCGACTCTGTTCCCATTTGTGACCCAATGCCGGTACCGTAGTTGCTCAGTGACCACAACCAACATGTCCGCAGAGGGAGTCCACATTTGCCGAGGAGGAATGCGGTAGGCGGGGCCGCGAGGCTTGTGTCAAACTTTGGCAATGACAGCACGAGTGTCGCAGGATTCGCGAAGAAGGCAAAGTGTCGCCCCTGTTGCAGCTCTTTGGATTGCCTGGGACTTGTCTAATTTTTTTTTCACCCCCAGACGTTCTGCTTACGGCACCCACACTTTTTCTTTGACGGGCTCAAATTGCACATACGTCCTCAGCCATGTCGGAGGACTTGAGCTCCCAACCGTGGTCCATCAACAAAGATGACTACGAGCTACACGAGGTGATTGGTATGTGATGTTACTGCTTTCTTGCTTTCCTTCGGCCTGATAGTCTGTGAATAGACACGCTTGCTGAATGCTAATACAAACCCTTTTATCTCGTTTTAATCTTCCAAGCATCTTCCTTTACTCCTCCGAGCCAAAGGCAGGGTGACTTAAATTGGGGGACAGTCCTTGCCAGGCGTTCTTAGAACTTCACGTATGTGGAATGTTTCCACTGAGAAAGACAACCCCGCCCATTGGGGATACGCCGGTGTATTGAAACGAGCGTTTGAGCATGAACGGTGTGTGTCATGGCTAAAGACAATTTTGCAGCGAGAAAGCATGTTTAGTCACAATCACAGCCCGAATGAAGTTTCACTCTCGAGCCAGATTATTTCGTCAAGGCTTTAAAATCACTTGCAACTGCTCATATTTTTAACTAGATAATCATCAGAATCGCAGCATTCCCCCCAAAATCCTAGGTGTAGAAAAATGGAGAAAATAATTCAAACCATTGCGAATATTGTAAATTAATGTATTTAGTAATTTTACATTTCACAGCTATACTCTTCATTTAACTATAATTTGAATTGGTGTCTGTATATACCGTATATTCAAATACTCAATTTGCATTGTCGTTCTGGTGTCCCTCAGAGGGCAGTTGTGACTGTGAACGTATGATCAACTTGTATTACTGTTTCACATATACACAACAAATTGATGGATAGCGAGTTTTGAAATCAGGAGCCAATGTTTTTTCAACTTATTTTAAAGGGTGGATTGGTAACAACAACAAACATCTTGCAGTATGTCAGATCTCAGTGTAGTTAAAAGTGAAGGCAATTAATTAGCCAGAAACATGAAGCGGACACATGATTTGCCTTCACGGGCCACATCAAATGATGATACGGGCCACATGTGGCTCTCGGGCCTTGACTTTGACACCTGTGTTGTAAACCATTAAAAACTCAACTGCTACTACTTTTAGTTTGATAATAGTTTGAGTTGCTTCATTGCTTGCACATTTTTTATCAAAATGTGCAAATATACAAAATGAATATATCTATTGAACAAAAATGTGCTACACTTTTCAATTGATGCCAATTTGAATTGCAAAAATTGATTTCTTTCATGAAAAAGATCAAACACGTTGCTCACACACACACACACACACACGCACACACACACACACACTCACACACACACTTGCAGCCTTGCACTCGTCCCACCCTTCAGATAAGTGACCCTACCCTCGCTTTGCCCCACTTTGCCATGAACATAAAGGTGTGTGTGGCACACCGGTGCAAACCTTACCTGGTCATCACCTCCGAGCATGCGTCCAATGCCAAAATGAACTGCTAACAATTGCTCGATTTTTATCGATTTGGTGCTATTTATATACATCAGCATACATTCTCATCTTGTGCTGGTTTACAAAAGTAGAGTCAAAGTTGTTTTCGAACAGGGGTGCATTCATTTGCTATATATTGCCTCCCATGGCGGTTGGTGTATTTGAGGGGGGGGAGTCATGGGGGCGCGGGGGTGAATGGCGACAAGCGCACCATTGAATGCTGTTAATGACCCGGCGATGACACAGTCACAAAGCTAAAGTGTCAGTGTCAGCGTACGCAAACCGTGCTGTGCTTTTGACAGTGTTTCCTTAGAACATCACTAATTTTGTTTACATTTATTTGTAAGTTTTTCTGACAGTCGAGGTGAACAATTAATTGTACTCAAATCTGATATTGTTCATTGTAAAATAAATAATCGTAATACCCAGGAGGGAGGAATCACAACTAAATGATTCCATTTTAGAAATATTTCACATTTTCTGCAACATGTTTATGCATTGAAAAAAATCTGATATTTAATCATATTCATTTACTTTTTTTCCCCCTAACAAGCGTTGACTGTGATCGATCGATAAGTTTCCTTGATGTTTTTTTTCTTTTTTCTCCGTGCTGAGATGTAAGTCAGGCGGCGAAGTAAGACATCGACGTGGCCCTCGCATACCTCTGCCATTAAGTAGCTAATTCAAGGCCATGCTAATCTGATAATGTGCCGTTTGCACTTAATGAACTCCATTTGTCCCGCGCGCGACTTTATTAGTCATCGGAATCACCTCTTTGTGTTTTCAAACCGCTTCAGTCAATTTAGCAACGTTGTTTTGGTTCTCCTGGACTTTTTTATCCAACGTTGGCATGCAATTGACCTTAGAGAAAAGGATATCAAACACTATGTCGTTTAATTTTAACAAGTTGAGAGTCTCATACATGAACCAATCATATCCACCTTATTAGGAACCGGTAATTGGCGCATGTGGGGCTTCAACGTTTACGTCACGATGAGAAGAGCTTCTTGTCACAATGTCACATTTGCACATTGGAAGCGTTCTAGCAACAGCGGTTAACATCGCTTGTCAAGAAATATGCTTACAGAAAACATGCGGCATAATCCTGCAAAGAGCATGCTTGTTTTGTCAATGTGTCCGCTTTTTCTTTTTCACGCCGTCCAAAGCGGCGTACGCCGTCTCAGGTTGGACGCTTGACTTAGAAAATTGTGTTTTGTGAAAGTCCGTCTGAAGGTATACTGTATACATTGCTGGTATTTATGTCAAGGCTGTGATGGAAACAAATGGAGCCTGGAGGAGAACAAAAATATGTTCCACAAACCTGACAGGGGCACATGGATACGATATTGAAACATCAGGTATCATTAGTCGCGGTCACAAGTCGACAATCAATCCAAACAAAACAAAAAGAATGATATGGTCGTGTTTGGGGAAAACAACCGCAAAGCTTTGCCGTACCTTAGCTTATTGCTAAGATGCCATCGCTAGTTAGGCTAACAAATAGTATCAATGTAGCAGTGTCGTTATGATAGAATGTTTCAATCCAAACTTTTTGCTTAAATGCTATTGCTAGTTGAGCTAACAAATAACATCAATGTAGCAGTGTGTGGGGCGGCACGGTAGTCCAGTGGTTAGCATCGACTTCACAGAGCAGAGGTACCGGGTTCGATTCCAGCTCCGGCATCCCTGTGTGGAGTTTGCATGTTCTCCCCGGGCCTGCGTGGGTTTTCTTCGGGTGCTCCGGTTTCCTCCCACATTCCAAAAACATGCATGGCAGGCTGATTGGACGCTCTAAATTGTCCCTAGGTGTGAGTGTGAGCGTGGATGGTTGTTCGTCTCTGTGTGCCCTGTGATTGGCTGGCAACTGATTCAGGGTGTCCCCCCGCCTACTGCGGATGTAGCAGTGTCATCACGTTGGAATGTTTCAATACAAACTTATTGCTAAGATGCTACTGCTAGTTGGGCTAACAAATAGCATCGATGTAGCAGTGTCGTCATGATGGAATGTTTCAATACAAACTTATTGCTAATATGCTATTGCTAGTTGGGCTAACAAATAGCCTCGATGGAGCAGTGTCGTCACGATGGAATGTTTCAATACAAACGGTGTATCAACACGCGTGCGTGTCTCGCTAGCTAGCGTCGAACCAAAATCTCAGAGCTCGCAATCTGGTCAATGTATTTTTTTAAAACTCTGTGCTATTACTCAGCTTTAAGACCAATGGCTTGGCCCCGATCATTTTTTACGATCAAAGATTAAGTCTTGTCCCTCATCCAGTCGCTAGCATGAAGTTTGCAGCGATGCCTGCCCGCTCCCGCCGCCAACGCCAACCACGGCGAAGCAATTGGATGGCATCTGACAGTTGTTCAGTTCCGCTGCTTTTTCTTCTGTCCAAAGCGGCAAAATTTGCAAACCGCTTCTCAGTTAGCCCCAAAGATATCACGGCAAAAGGACGCTATTGGAAGGGGAGGCGGCGGAGGACTCTGTCGGTTTGATGGATTTCAAGGAATCATCCATCGCAGACTTGCTCAGCTGGTCTTTCCGCTTCTTCCCCCTCAATCGTTTTACGAACAAAGCCCGTGAACAATGATTTATGACTGCTGGCAGCTTGTCAGCTTAACTTGCCTTGTCACTTTTTTTTTCCTCATCATTTTCACTGAAACGATTTGGCTTCAGCACGGTGTCAGTTTTGTCAGTCCTTAAAAAAATGAGATGGGAAAATTGGATTCGAACTTCTGCGAACAAGCCAGGTTAAACCTATCTCATCCTTGACATCCAAAACTCATCTCTCACTCTTGAGGTTACTAATTTCCTACTCTGGATTTCTAGTTCTAGGTTCTAGTTCCATCCAAAAAATAAAAAATGTGGGATAGAGGTATAAAGGAATAACATGTTTTGATAATATTCGATTCGAGGTTCACAGTAATGCTATTCGGCTTAATCACTATTTTGGTGTAACTCTCAGAAAATTCGGGTGCAAGTCCATTTGATGTCGATACACTCAATCTGAGATGGTGTAAATTTCATTGATGAACGGCACAGGAAATATTGTACTATATTTTGTTTAGGTCGAAAACAAGTGAATGTTATCCTCTGTCATCCTGCTTTTTAAGCCTACAGAAAGCAATGACTAGAGGTTAATAATTTTTTTTTAATTGACATCCTTGGATGTTCTGATTGATGTCAATTGTGAGATAATACGTTTGTCAGTTTGGAAAATATGTGATTTGTTTCTCGTAAACAGAAGGATCGGTCCAGACCGTGACACTGTCCAATATTTTTGTGTTTACTGTTGCGCTTGCTCTCTCTCAATATATTTTTTTAGATGTTGTAAAAGTGTCTTTAAAGACGTTTGCAAAACATTAAGTGTGGAAAAAGCTATGAACAAAAAAAACATGCCTATAGAGTATTTATATAATATTTGCCTTTGTCAGATTTTTTTTTCAATCACATTTTGCTCTGAAAAATCTTACTGCATGGTGTTCTTAAGCATATTACTACCGGTAATTGTGCTAAGAAGAAATCAACTAAACGGGAAGAGCAGGTTGAATATGCTAGCAAAGAGCGAACGTCTGGTATGAACTGGCTCCTAGATTGAAATTGTTCAAGTGTGACCCCTGATCATCCATGTCCCAAAGCCAACAGTGTGTCTTTTTTTTTTTGCCTTAGATAGAAATACACACACGCGCACACACACTCGCTTCCTCCAGCTTGCCATCCCTGACAACCAGCTGTTTGTTTGTGTTGAGGAATTTACACCCCAATGGGATGGGATCTCGGCAACAGGACGTGTGTGTGTGTGTATTTTTCCTTCAGCCAGGACCAAAGCCAAAGCCCCTAAATCTGGCCTGCCCCGGGAGGTTTGCAAGGTAGCGCTTGTAGTTTCCGCAGCGAATACTAGAAAGCATTTCAGTTTGACTGGGTCAGCAATCAATCAATGTCTTTTCCCGACGACCCCCCCCCCCCCCCCCCCGCACACACACACCTTCTACTGTAAGACCGCAAGCTCCCAATCAATTCCAAATTCATCTGTGGGTTGACTTTATCGCGCGATCCACAGGGTACAGAATACTGTGTGTTGAAAACACAGATACTGTATTGATAAAATCTATTACTTATATAATTAGGATAAGAAATGTATAAACAACAAAAGAGTGGAACCCAAGAACAAACCACAAATTTTTTTGCTAATATGTATTTTTAAAATAAAGGGAGCGAAAGCAAAACCCTTTGATCGATTGATAGGCGCTGTCTTTCCCGTCATCCACGACGCCTGAAAGTTTGCGCTACGTGTTTTCCGGATTCCGGAAACTATTACGTCCTCGTTATTTTTTTTAATTTCTTTTTAAAAATCTTTATTGAACAAGTCAGAAAACGAACGTGCTACCAATACGTACACATTACAAACGTTTAAACAAAAAAGAAGAAAAAAAAGGAAGCCAGGGGATTTTTAGATAAAAATTTACAATAAGGAGCATATAGCCAAAGTCTTAACAGCTTTTTTGTTTTTGGAATCCGTAATAGAGCTCAGGTACTGCTTTGTTTCAGTTTCAAAAATTAAGAAAAGAGATTTTGAATTATTCCATCTACACGTCCTCGTTATTGACAATCATCAAAGAAGTGACGCATACCGGAAATGAATCGGGAAATTGCAATTCTATTGGATTATCTAGACGAGACGCACCTCCGTCATGTTGAATCGCTTTGTACAGTTAATTCGTTATCATCGCTTTTCCAAAAACAAAAAAAGCTGTTAAGACTCTGACTATGCTCCTTATTTGAAAATTTTGTCTAAAAATCCCCTGGGTTCCTTTTTTTCTTCTTTTTTGTTTAAACGTTTCTAATGTGTATGTATTGGTAGCACGTTCGTTTTCTGACTTGTTTGCTGAGAATTGTATTCTGATTTGTTCAATAAAGATTTTTTAAAAATCGTTAGCATCGCTCGAACGGCGAAATGGAAGGGGTCGGTTCTATCCTAATTAAACTCTGGTAAGAGATTTTGTCTTCAACACGCCCCCTCCCCTTGTTACCAAGTCTTCGTCGGCTCTTGGTTCAATGAGAAGTCCAAACAATGGGCACTTTGTTAAGATTTGGGCATAGCCAAGATGAGGGCAAAATGGGGTTAGGAAAAGCTTACTGGAGGGTACACGAGCACGCTGTTCATTTTTCCGCCCCTCAAAGCTTCTCGACAGAGGAAAATGTACTCACGGCGTCGCACGCATAAACCGCAGATTGAGTGGAAAAAGCGCCTGGTGTGCGCCACGAAGTTAAAAAGAAAAGACCTCGCACGGGACCGCAAACAACGAGCGAGACTGTTTGGGAGACCTTTGGTGATTAGTGAAAACATTTTATCTCGGATTTAAAACAAGATCTGTTGATAGGAGTTGGAATAGATAAACAGTTGGCGGTGAATTTCGACTGTGACTTCTGTTTACACCACACTTGTTTTGCTACAATTTTGTAAAAAAGTTGGTCGTGAACGTTTAAAAAGACTGCGACTTAAAAGTGTTAAGTCAATTAGATTAATAAACTGTCGTCCGTGTTATTTTGTGGTTCATTTGCCTTTATTTGAGCAAAACACTAACCTGTCGGACCCAAAGTTTGATGCGTAATTAAAAATCAGTTCACAGTATGTGTCATGGTAGGCAGTGACCGTGAGAAAAGCTAAAAAGATGGAGCAAATGACGAACGGCATGTCAAAAAAGTTTCTTGATTGTGTATCTGTCAATTCTTATTTTGTCATAAAAAGCCATTTGTTAGGTTCTTTTTTTTTTTTACTCATTCACTCCCAAAGACAGATTTAGATGTCTTTTCAGACGCCACGCATTTAATACGTCTTTGGGAGTGAATGGGTTCATTGGAGGTGTCCCAAAAGCAAGAAATATAGCATCACATTATGTTCTGCTTGACCCCCCCAAAAAAAGAACTTGTTTTCTCTGCTTTACAGTCAGATACCAGTTTTTTGGGCAGCGAGGGGTGTGTAAACCAACCCGTGATCTAATGCTGATTACTCAAGTACAGATAAAGCTTCTTTTTTTTTCTATCGGCCTTGTAAGATCGATCTGTCAGAAAGCGGGAAAGCACTTTTTTTTGCTCTGGAAGCAGCTGGCAGTTAATGAGTTCTACTGTGCAACCCCCTCAAGTCAAATTCTGTGATGTGGCCGATTCTGCAGATCGATCGTGACGACCTCTGAGATTCTTTGCAACCATTCATTCATGTGGTGGCGGCACTACTGCATTGTACGCACTTGTAAGATGTAAAAATAACGAGCCTGTTATGTACCACAGAACGCACGAATCCGCCCCATGGGGCGGCTGTCGTTAACTTGATCCATAATGGCAGTGTTGTTGTTGTTGTTTGGTTTTCGTGCAGGGAGCGGCGCCACAGCTGTGGTTCAAGCCGCCTACTGCACACCGCGCAAGGAGAAGGTGGCCATCAAGCGAATCAACCTAGAGAAGTGCCAGACCAATATGGACGAGCTCTTGGTAAGCGCAAGAACCGCAAAGCTAGCTAGCTAATCGCTAGCCGAATAGCATTCTTGCTAAAGTCATTTCAAGTTGGCGCAATATCAAGAGAAAATGTCACAGGATTTTTTTTTTTCTTTGTCGCTGATCCAAGTCTTGATATTTATTTTTGTTGTTGGCTCATTTCGTTCCGCTCTTTTGGGAATGTTGTCATTATTTTTCTGAATGAAACACTTTTGACTTTGCCAGGAATCTCACTATCATCTTTTCCGCCTGGGAGGACGGACGCCCGCGCTCCGCTGGGTGCCTTCCTCGTGAAACAATATGTTTATGTTTGTCGGCCGTGACCCCGCATTGTTCCCATAGTGGCTTCTCTTGTGCGACCGCGGCACCAGTTTGTGACACAAGCCCCCGTGGCTGGGTAGGGGGTCATGACAATCGGTCATTTAGTCGCTCGGCTTGGATGCCCTGCCACATGCAGAACGATCGGACTCAGTCAAGACGTCAACGATGAGAGACCGGCGCTCTTAATTTCGTTTCAGCATGAGTAAATGGCACTTGACTCACGTTACCCAAACATTTTAAATGGTGAACATCGACGGTGTTGTGAAGTAAAAGTGACGTCGTTGTGCAAAGTGTGACCCTCGGAGAGTTCAAAACAATTTATGGCGCAGGTGGCTCAGCGTCAGATTTGACGGCTGGTGGTTTCCGGGGGTTTATGGTGCTCACCATAAATTTCTTGCCCGTGTATTTAACTCTTTCGGGGACAGTGGTTACTCCAGGGGACGGCTTCTTACATTATGAGGATACAAGGTGCACGGAAGGGTTAAGATGAGGTTGTGTAGTTTAAACTCGCACACACAAATGGTGGGATTTATTCCGCCACCTGCTGGGATGGGATTTCTTTGTTGAGAAAGGTCACCGTGCATCTGATGTCCGTTATACAATATTTCCATCCGTCTCACTTTTTCTTGGATCAAAACCGCAAGGTCAGGGGTCCCCGAGTCCGGTCCTGGAGATACCATGTCCCACCTGTTTTCGACGTGTCCCTATTTGCTGATATTTAAATAAATATATATATTTTCAATTAATTTTTTTTTTAATGATTCCTCCCGCCCAGGATTGATTTTTTCCCCCCCATTTCACAGAAATCCGAAATCTAATGTTTATCAGCGTTCCAACTGTCCACTTTGAAGTTCATAAGATAAGATAAGATATAGTGTGATATAAGATAAGTCACTGTGAGCGCTTTCATGTCAGGAAGCCCCCCCGCCCCCCTCTGCCCCCACCTCCTCACCACATACGTTTACAGTGACCTAATCCCTGCAACAAAGCTCCTCCCCGGTTCTCACATTGTCTACTGGAAAAAAAAAGACGAACAAACCTGCCAACCGCCGCCGCGCGATAGCCTCCCCCGCTAGCCCATTGTTTGTCTTCTGTAACCGCCGAGCCGCGCTGACCCGTCGCGCCTCTTCCATTGGCCGAGGACGACGGGGAAGGGGTGCCAGGCTCAAGCCGAGCCTGCGATATTCATTGTTCTCTGTAGGGCCTACGAGAGATGGAAAAGATGGCGAAGGCCCGCTAGACTGGAAGATATTCGACCAGTTGGGTTCAAACACAGGGGGGGGGGGTAGGCTCTTTTTGCCTCCCCCCCTGGTAGACTCTGATGGGTGACATCTCTGCCCTCGATGTCTGCAACTTGTCATGACGTCCCGAGTTTGAGCTTTTTAATCGTCGTTTGCTCATCCTCTCTCGGCGGGGCAGCTCCGGAATGATTACTCAGCAGACGAGGCTGAGTGCTTGGAATTGTGTGAGCTAAGCATTCGTTACCGGCGATTGATTGCCGGGCAAGACATAGATTCAAGTTTGCCTTGAAATTTAAAAAAAAAAGTGACCATCATCACCTTCCAACTTTTTCTGTACTTTGTCTTTTAATTTATGTCATCATTTAAAAAAAAATATCTTCATGTTGACGGGGGACTCGGCATGATCTCACTTTCCCTGCTTTCCAAGGGCACAGACTTTTTACATTATTTTAATAGCCGCATAAAAGCTTTTCTCGCTGCTGCACATATGTGTTCTAGTGACCGGCCTGTGATGTCATTTCCATGCCAAGTATTGCACTTCATTTCCGTAATTGCCTCATCGTGAACTATGTCAGCATAAATGCACCGGTGCCGTCGGTCCTACTTAACCCCTTTGAGGGGCAGCGGTTACTGCCGCGGACAAGCTTTTCATGTTATCAGGTGACAGGGTGCATGAAAGGGTGAAACTGAGGCCCGAGGATCAGGCGCTAATCTCCTTCCGAAGAATAAGAATAAATCATAACAACGGGCCGGGAAAATCGGACATTTTTGCTAGCAGGTTTATCCTGGTGACACACCACCACAAAATTCACACAGTATTGAAAAGTTAGACCAAAAAAAAAATTGGACCTGAAAAGAAAAGAAAAAAACACATGATGCAGCGATGTAAGCTGTTGTTTTTTTTCTTAGCATTAAGCTAGCAGCAATTTGTTTGATGTTGAGTTTGACAGTACACTTCAATTGAACTCTTTTTATGTTGTTGTTTTTTTGGGGGGGGGGTGTAGATTTGTTTATTTTCTACCAAACTACAGCTTATTTGTGAATTGTCATCATTCATTCATTCATTCAATGAATGAATGAATGAATGATGACGGCCCGGTAGTCCAGTGGTTAGCACGTCGGCTTCACAGTGCAGCGGTACCGGGTTCGATTCCAGCTCCGGCCTCCCTGTGTGGAGTTTGCATGTTCTCCCCGGGCCTGCGTGGGTTTTCTCCGGGTGCTCCGGTTTCCTCCCACATTCCAAAAATATGCATGGCAGGCTGATTGAACACTCCAAATTGTCCCTAGGTGTGAGTGTGAGCGTGAATGGTTGTTCGTCTCTGTGTGCCCTGTGATTGGCTGGCAACCAATTCAGGGTGTCCCCCGCCTGCTGCCCGAAGACAGCTGGGATAGGCTCCAGCGCCCCCCGCGACCCTAGTGAGGATCAAGCGGCTCGGAAGATGAATGAATGATGAATTGTGTTTTTTTTTTATTACCGGTATTATGATTTTTTAAATCCTCATTTGCTTCCATTCATTGCGTTTCAGAAAGAGATCCAGGCCATGAGCCAGTGCCATCACCCCAACATCGTGTCTTACTACACCTCCTTCGTGGTGAAGGATGAACTGTGGCTGGTCATGAAGCTGCTAGGTGGTGGTGAGTGAGTCTTCTGTTTATCAGCTTCCCCTCCCCCCCGAAACATGAATGCTAACAGCTTCAACCTGTTAGCATTCATGTTTCCATTATGTGTGCTCTTGTTAAAAATGAAGCCAGATTATATGATTGAGCCCTTAAAATGAAAGCGAGAGTGGGATTCATTTCCTGCCATTGTCGGCCGTGATTGCGGGGGAGGGGGGGGAGGTGACGGCGCTGATCCTCATTGTGCGCCCCCCACCACGTGCCGTTGCTTTAACTTCCGTACGGCGCGCAAGCTAATGACAGGCCGGGGGATAATAACGGTCCCGCGGGCTCGGCGCGGAGGGCGTCCGTGTGGCAGAGCGGCAATTAAGCAGCGATAGGAGCCGTCATTGCGGGAGGCCACCGCCGAAGGAAAGCCGCGCGGCTGGATCTGATTACGTTGTTCCTTCGCCCCAGGAATGTATGTAAGTCGTTTGAGGAACAGGAAATATGTGGCCGCTGTCCCTAAAAGGGTTAATGTCAGTGTAGCCTCTAATGTCGGTTAGCCTACACCAGTGGTCACCAACATGGTGCCCGCGGGCACCAGGTAGCCCGTGAAGACCACTTGAGTAGCCCGCCAGTGCCTGGACATTGTGATTTGCTAGTAGAAATTATGATTTAAAAATGCAAACATTGGCAGTACTGTGAGACATTTCGAAACACGATCAAAGTCTGACAATTTAAATCATTAAGTATTAAAAATAACACATCCTCATATTATTGAAGGTATTTTGGACAAATATGTTATTTCAGACGTGTATCAATTTGGTAGCCCTTCACACAATCGGTACACATAAAGTTGCTCTCACCCTCAAAAATGTTGGTGACACCTGGCCTACACTAACCACTTTTATTTTCTACAGGCATTTTTTTAAGTAACATTCCAACACTGGAAGGAAAAACTTGGCTCCTGACAATTTTCTGTAACGTGGCAAATAATTTTTATTTTTTTTCGTTGTCGTGGCAAACGACAGCAGGAGTCCAACTGAATAGTCGATTGACTAGTCGACTTTCCGCCGCCCCGCACTGATGATTAAAGCTCAAAGTCCGCTCGCGGATAATCACGCGTGTTTGGCACTTTGTCTTCCGGTTGGTCCATTTACAGGCAGTGAGAGGTCCGCTACAGTCGCCAGGCGAGCACAAAAATCCTCGAGGTCATCAATTCGTCGACTTTGACTCGATTTTCATGGCAGGAGATGTGCGTTGAATTCCGATTTGAAATGAAATGAAATGAAATGATTCCGGTTGCACTATGTGCAACTGATAGTGTCCAGATGGATTGTCTGGGATTTGAATACGCGAGCCAGCCAGCCAGCCGACCTCTCTGCACGTTTCTCTCTCGCTCCGGTTCCACTTGAGCCGCTCAAACGCCGGGCCTCTTGATGTTGACTTTTATTATGTGTGGCAATTCAACGCCGGGACCGCATCTGCCATGGAGTCGGGTTTATAGATTTTCATTGCGGTGGGTGGGAGAGTCTGGCGGAACTACTGTACGGAATGCAACATGAAAAAAAAACAAAAAAAAGCAACCTACCGGTCCTCATGCTGCTCTTCAAAACTCGATAACATCCGAAGGCCGTGACGATCGCTTGTGGCATGTCACTGTTGACTTTGCGTTGTCACCGGCTTGTGGCATTTCGACACGTTGTGTCATATTGTCGACTTGACTTTCTCCCCTCGCCGCTTTGCATAGCTGCTCTCGAGAAAGCATTCGATTGGCTAAGCCCCATCGCGCAACGGTTTCTCATTTCCAATGTCGTTTCAAGGACACTTGCGCAATGGACGGTCTGAGGTCGCATTCAAACCACCGATCCTTTGATCACTGCTCGACCAAGTGAGCCACAGCCACCCGCCTGTCCCCTCCCTCACTTGGCTCCTCTCTCCCTTTGTATAGCCCCGCCCCCTTTTGTCTTTAGCTTTTCGCGCCGTCTCCATCCAGAGCCAACACTCGATTCGGGGCTTGCCGTAAGGCCGCTCCAGAGCCTTTTCCGGAAATTCCTGTTTTCCGAAAGCGACATCCGATTGAATTCCCCGTCCGTCTTACAAAGCCGCCGGGACAAGAGTATGAGTCACGCCACAGCAAGCACAGGAATGTCTTCCCAGAAAACGAGTACGAAGCCTTCGCCGCCCTCTCGCTGGATTCCAGGTCGAGACTGTCATCGACTTTGGTGAATTTTACCACAAATGATTGGATTTGCCGCTTCGCTTCTCTCCCTAACTGCCAAGCGAGGGTAGGGGGGGGGCAGTATGATCATGACTCCTCGTTTAACTTATTCAGTCCCATACACAGAGCAATCTGCTGGTCTGCACTCGGACCAGCTGGCCTGCGCTGCAGCCCCCCCCCCCCCCCTTGACAACTTTGGCGTCTGTCATGGGCCTTTAGCACAGTTGGCACCTTGCAGTCCTCGCCTTCCAGATGTTCTCTTGAGGGCCAGAAAGACTTGAAACATATGAAGCGGAATCGGTCCGCAAGATGCTGTTTGACATGCCATCTTGAATTTTGGGTCGTCTCTTCATCGCGTTCTCCTTTTCAAATGGTCAATGGAGCCCATGACAATATTTTGCTCTATTAGGACCGCCGCATTTTGAATTTTGTGTGGCCTGTTGGTTCATCAGCGCAAATGGCTTTCTTTAGCGGGTCGCTTTTCGACGAGCATCGCGGAGCATCAAAAGTGTCATTTTTGAAAGGTCTTTCCTTTCCTCTCCCCTTTTCCTGGTCAGGCTCGGTGCTGGATGTGATCAAGCACATCATCTCGCGAGGCGAGCACAAAACAGGCGTCCTTGACCAGGCCTGCATAGCCACCGTGTTGAAGGATGTTCTCGAGGGCCTCGAGTACCTGCACAAGAACGGGCAGATACACAGGTAGATAAATGCGCTTTTTCATGCCCCCCCCCGTATTGTGGCCCGCATGGAGAACCTGAAAGATTTGTTGGCAAGAGAATAAACATGCAAGGTTGGAAGGAAAAAGTCCGAATTTTATCGGGGGGTAGGGTGTCTAAATTTGGGGCAAAACAAGAATTCAGTTGAACCTTTTTATGCAGGGTTAAATATTATAAGGAAAGAGAAAAGTCGGAACATGAGGAAAAAAGTCATGATGAGAGAAATTCGTCATCAAAAGTTAAAGTACAGTGGTACCTCTGCTTACGAAATTAAAGGGTTTTTGAAGAAATTTCTCAAGTAGAACATGTTGAGAGTAAAGACATGTTTTCCATGTAGATGCCCTAATCCGTTCCAAGCTTCCCCAAAATTCAGACCTAAAGGTTTTCTAAAGCATAAAAACGCATGAAAATATGTAACAAATACATGTTACAATTATATTATCGCTCAATAAATGAGAGTTGCGTGAGAAAAAGTCGAAATCTTGCGAGAAAAAGGTTTTTTAAGAGAATATTTTTTCAATTTTTTTTAAAGCCTGATGTTAATCTTACGGAACTACTTGAAGTAAGTTTGGGAAAACTATTTTGATCCAAAGTAATAAAGCACAGTAGCAGTATTTTGCCCCCCCCCCAAAAAAAGCCACATGAAAATGTAACAATTTTATGAGCTGCAAGTTGGAATGTTGTGAAAATGAGACAAACGAACACCAACCTCGCCTAAATCCAAATGATGTCATCAGAATGCGTGTGTCAAAATGTGTGACTTTCATTTTCAGCGTGATCACCATTGCGGCCGTGAAAAGACGTCCACTTCCCGGCCGTGTGCGATAATTGATTGATTTTTCCCACTGACTCGTGAGCATACGAAGCATGTGGCATTTACTACCCCCCCTCACCCAAAGATCAACGATGTCATGGAGATGAAGCTGTAAATGGCTTTTTTATGGCTTCGCTCTCCAGAATTGGGATGATTGAAAAAGGGGGTAAAAAATGAGTGAGTGTTGGAAGCTCACGGAGGTGAAGAAATAAAAATGTTGTTCGTCTGCATTGCTATACAAATGACTCGTTTCAAAGGCATGAATATGCATGAGCGGAATGTGTCAATGGCGGATTTTCGTGCCACTGGAAATGCGATCCCCAAAGCTCTCCTCTAAGCCAGTTCAAGACTGGGCTAAGTCCCCGCGCCCAAGCTGTCGCAAACCCGGCGGCCTTCGACGCCACCACCTCTCAACTTGAGCTTCTCCGCTCCTGTTTCTTGTTTCCTTTTTGCATTACGGCCTGGCGTGCGGCGGGCCACACGTGGAAATGAAGGCGCAGCTTTGTCGTTTGGTCAGGAGGTTGGCAGTTTGCATTCGAGAAGTCGTAAACTTGTGAGGGGAAAAATGTTAGGACAAAAAAAAGTTGTCTATTTATGAGAGTAAAAGTCATAAGCTGTCTTAGTTTTTATGAGAATCAATTATTTCTTTATGTTAGGAGCAAAAAGTCAACTTTTGGCTAAGCAAGTAAGTAAGAGTTTTCCTGTCCCGTTTAAGCCGGATCACATGAGCGTGCGCCTCGGGCCAGGGCTGGCGCTCCGGTCTGGGTGGGGCTTGGATCAAGTCGGAAGGTCCCATCTTGCCCCGGTGCCCTTTAAGGCTTGGAGACTCTTCGCTCCTCTGCACAGATTTGCCACGTGCTGGTCAACTGCACCCACCTCGCGCGAAGAAAGTCCAAAACAAGTTTTGCTTGTCGTTCAGACACGACGAGCAAGGTTGCTTTGCAGGAATCTTTGATAACAAAGGCAGAAGACGACAGTACGTGTAAGAAAGTCGTAGGAGTTAGAAAAAAAATCAAGGCAATTTGTTAAAAAGTCAGTAAATGTTTTGAGGGGTGGGGGAGTCACCATTTAACTTTTTAAAAAGTTGCAGTTTTACCAACGTCACAAAACGCGCGCAAAAAAGTCAATTTCAATCGAAATTGTCTCAATTTAATGAAAATAAAATCACGGTCAAAATATGAAAGGAATATGAATTGTATGAGTGAATATTTTGACAAGTCTGTCATATTATAATAAAAGTGCAAAATTCTGGATAATTGTAAGTTAATAACGGTTAAGTAAATGACAGGTTTATTCCAAAAATATTCTGTTGGAATATTTTTATAAAAGCATTGTTACACGAGGAAATCTTTTTTTTCTAGTGAGAGCAGTCGAGTGAATATTGCACTTAAAAGAATCGCCACTAGATGGCAGTGGCAACTTCCTCTTTTCCGATTCTACATTGTCTAATTTGCCGATTTCGAACTACATCCGGCACAGTGACAAAATATCTGGTGGCCCACAATCTTTTTGGAAAATATCAACAAAGAGAAAACCACACCGAGCGTGTATTGCACCGGAATGTGATGTTACAGGAGGTGGCCTGGCGTCGTTGCCAGGTGCGTTTATGGCCAGATGAGTGGCAAAAATCACCTTGATGCTTTCATATGCCTGCTGCCACCCGGCAACCGTTTGGCTAATATTTCACCCGAACCGCTTTTATCCACTTATTCATTTGTCCCATTTTATGGTTGCCGCTCGCCGGCACCAACCTGCAAGTGGCAAAAAAATAAATACATTATGCAAATCGTATCGTGTCATACAGTTTCGCTTGGTGTCAATGCCATGGCCACCAGGGGGCAGTATAATACAGATGTTGAAAATGAACCAATGCAAATCAGGTATAGAGCTAGAATTGCGATTCAACGGAATTATTATCACAGGTGTCTTTAAACTATTTTAATGGTGCCAAATAGTGCTTAGTGCACTAAACAAGGATCACAGCAAGCAGAGAAGAGAATTGAAAAATATATTTTCAACAGTTTGGTGGTATATAGGAGAATGCGACGACCTCAGCAGCAAGCGCATGTATTTTGAAGCACACACACTACGGTGCCTCGGCGAGACCGCGCTTTACAAGCCTCCTGCCATTATTTTCAAGAGATGTTCAAGAAAAATGTCAACCCAAGCGACTTGTCGGTTTCAGTGCCTGACAGTTGTTACACACGCAGTCGTCATCATTTTGAGATATTGCGTTCGCTAAGTTTGTCTTCTTTCGATATCCGTAGCAAAAAGTAGCCTTTTGTCGAAGAGACACGTCCTATACAATACTGTACAATTAACGATTGTCACCTACAATGACATAAAAATTACGTTGAATGATTTGAGCGAATTTGGCTGACCAACAAAACTGCGATTGCTTGAAGGCTGCGTGAGAAAAAATTTGGAATGACGAGTGACGCTTTAGCAACTGAACGTGAATAAATGAAATTAGCAAGCAACATAATTCCTAGAATTTCTTTAATGAATGATAGGAATACAAACAAAATCAACAAGCAGGTTTACTGAATTAAACTAGGAGGCAAAAACATGGCCCAAGTTGTACATTTGACTCTGAAGTTGTATCTGAGTACAGAGTGTGAGCGCTTGAGCCAGCTCTGAACTTTCAATCATTTTCCTCCTACTGCCTCCATGTGGTGGCAGTTCGAACTGCGCCATCTGCATCCACTCTCCTCCTGCATCCGCGTTTCCTTTTGTACATCCACATGGGGTGGGGGGAGTCTGTTGCCATGACGACCGTGCGTTGGTAAGAGGCGGCAAGCGAGGTTGGCGGGATTGCACGCGTGCAGACGGCTGAATCCACTTTAGTCTCAGGTCTGAAACTTTGACTGTGGCAAAACTCAAACCAAGTTGAATCAACTCAGTCACGGAATATTGCTTGGTCACTTTTGCAGGTCTGTACTTGTACTACTTAGTTGCAGTAAGTCGGGAAGTCCACAGAATGCTGCTTCAAATCCCACTTGAAGGAAGGCTCAGGTGTCTCTAAAAGTGTTGCTTTCCACAGAGATCTCAAAGCTGGAAACATTCTCCTGGGAGAAGATGGTTCCGTGCAAATTGCAGGTAACTCCAAGTGCAGTACTTTTATAACTTTGGCCTGGGTCTGTTGTCAAATACTTGCACTGTGGTAGGTTTATGTATGGTCTTGAAAATCCTAATTTGAAACCCTAGTCCTACTTGAACACTAGCAACTAAATCCCGAACCCACGTTTAAAACACAGTTTTGAAACGCTTACCCAAGTTTGAAACCCAAACCATAGTTTAAAATCCTACTTTGAAAGCCTGAACCGTAGGTTAAAAAGCAACTATGCAACGCCAACACGAGTTTGAAACCCTACTTTGAAAGCCTGACTATAATTTTAAACGTTACTTTGAAGTCATAACCTTAATTTTAAACCTGACTTTCAAACTAAATTCAAACCGTACTTTAAAACCCTAACCACCTTAATTTTAAACTCCACTTGAAACCCGAGCCAAGTTTCGAACCCTACTTTGAAACCTCAATTATATACAAAGGTGTTTTTACCAGCTAAAAAACGACCATGGAATAAATAGTAAGGCGGTTTTTACCAGGAGCCGGAAAAAAAACAACCATGTATCGAAAGGCGTTTTTAGCCGAAAAAAAACGACCATGTAGTCATTTAGCCGAAAGAAATGACCATGATTAATAAAAAACACAACTCCACTCTCCGCTCTATGTGGTACTTTGGCTCAGTTATTGAGTGATGGAGTATCATGCCAGAGGTTGAGTGTTCGACCCCTGGTTGTTGCAACAATGTCTACTCTTTAACCACCATATACAACTTATCTGAGGAAAATCACAAGACAACCTAAAGGTTCATTGTGGTGGGTTAGCTCAGTGGTAGAAAGCAGAAGTCCCAAATCCAGTGGTTGGATGTTCGATTCCCAGTGTTTGCACAAGGTCACATCTTTCTTTAACCACCATTTGCAGCTTTATTGAAGAAAACACAAAACTAACAAGAAGTTAGGTGGTGGTGTGGCTCAGGGGTAGAGAAACCATGTCCAAAATGAGCGGTTGGGTATTCAATTCCCAGAGGTTGCAACCAAATCCCTTCTTTTTTTGACCAACATGATAAGTAATGGTTATTGAAGTCGTTTTTTGAATCGGAAGGCATTTTTCGCCGAAAAAATCAACTATGTATATAGTAAGGCCTGTGGCGCTCGTGCGGACACACACACAGTAACGTGCGCAAACACACGCGCGTGCGCACAATAGGCCTTTGTGACTGAAGTGAAGGGAGGGAAGAAAGTGCCGTCAGCTTTCAAACTGATGCGCGTTAGGTGTTTTTAGCCGAAAAAAACGACCATGTATAGCAAGATGTTTTTAGCCGAAAAAACGACCATGTATAGTAAGGCGTTTTCAGCCCCCCACAAAACGACCATGTATAGTAAGGCGTTTTCAGCCCCCCACAAAACGACCATGTATAGTAAGATGTTTTTAGCCGAAAAAACGACCATGTATAGTAAGGCGTTTTCAGCCCCCCACAAAACGACCATGTATAGTAAGGTGTTTTTAGCCGAAAAAAACGACCATGTATAGAAAGGCGTTTTTAGCCCCCCACAAAACGACCATGTATAGTAAGGTGTTTTTAGCCGAAAAAAACAACCATGTATATATAGTAAGGCGTTTTCAGCCCCCCACAAAACGACCATGTATAGTAAGATGTTCTCAGCACCCCACAAAACGACCATGTATAGTAAGGCGTTTTTAGCCCCCACAAAACGACCATGTATAGAAAGGTGTTTTCAGCCCCCCATAAAACAACCATGTATAGTAAGGCGTTTTTAGACGAAAAAAACGACCATCTATAGCAAGATGTTTTTAGCCGAAAAAACGACCATGTATAGTAAGGCGTTTTCAGCCCCCCACAAAACGACCATGTATAGTAAGGTGTTTTTAGCCGAAAAAAACGACCATGTATAGTAAGGCGTTTTTAGCCCCCCACAAAACGACCATGTATACTAAGATGTTTTTAGCCGAAAAAACGACCATGTATAGTAAGGCGTTTTCAGCCCCCCACAAAACGACCATGTATAGTAAGGTGTTTTTAGCCGAAAAAAAAACAACCATGTATAGTAAGGCGTTATTAGCCCCCCACAAAACGACCATGTACAGTAAGGCGTTTTCAGCCCCCCACAAAACGACCATGTATAGTAAGATGTTCTCAGCACCCCACAAAACGACCATGTATAGTAAGGCGTTTTTAGCCCCCACAAAACGACCATGTATAGAAAGGTGTTTTCAGCCCCCCATAAAACAACCATGTATAGTAAGGCGTTTTTAGACGAAAAAAACGACCATCTATAGCAAGATGTTTTTAGCCGAAAAAACGACCATGTATAGTAAGGCGTTTTCAGCCCCCCACAAAACGACCATGTATAGTAAGGTGTTTTTAGCCGAAAAAAACGACCATGTATAGTAAGGCGTTTTTAGCCCCCCACAAAACGACCATGTATACTAAGATGTTTTTAGCCGAAAAAACGACCATGTATAGTAAGGCGTTTTCAGCCCCCCACAAAACGACCATGTATAGTAAGGTGTTTTTAGCCGAAAAAAAAACAACCATGTATAGTAAGGCGTTATTAGCCCCCCACAAAACGACCATGTACAGTAAGGCGTTTTCAGCCCCCCACAAAACGACCATGTATAGTAAGGTGTTTTTAGCCGAAAAAAACAACCACGTATAGTAAGGCGTTATTAGCCCCCCACAAAACGACCATGTACAGTAAGGCGTTTTCAGCCCCCCACAAAACGACCATGTATAGTAAGGTGTTTTTAGCCGAAAAAAAAACAACCATGTATAGTAAGGCGTTATTAGCCCCCCACAAAACGACCATGTACAGTAAGGCGTTTTCAGCCCCCCACAAAACGACCATGTATAGTAAGGTGTTTTTAGCCGAAAAAAACAACCACGTATAGTAAGGCGTTATTAGCCCCCCACAAAACGACCATGTACAGTAAGGCGTTTTCAGCCCCCCACAAAACGACCATGTATAGTAAGGTGTTTTTAGCCGAAAAAAACAACCATGTATAGTAAGGCGTTATTAGCCCCCCACAAAACGACCATGTACAGTAAGGCGTTTTCAGCCCCCACAAAACGACCATGTATAGTAAGGTGTTTTTAGCCGAAAAAAACAACCATGTATAGTAAGGCGTTATTAGCCCCCCACAAAACGACCATGTACAGTAAGGCGTTTTCAGCCCCCCACAAAACGACCATGTATAGTAAGGTGTTTTTAGCCGAAAAAAAACAACCATGTATAGTAAGGCGTTATGAGCCCCTCACAAAACGACCATGTACAGTAAGGCGTTTTCAGCCCCCCACAAAACGACCATGTATAGTAAGGTGTTTTTAGCCGAAAAAAACAACCACGTATAGTAAGGCGTTATTAGCCCCCCACAAAACGACCATGTACAGTAAGGCGTTTTCAGCCCCCCACAAAACGACCATGTATAGTAAGGTGTTTTTAGCCGAAAAAAACAACCATGTATAGTAAGGCGTTATTAGCCCCCCACAAAACGACCATGTACAGTAAGGCGTTTTCAGCCCCCACAAAACGACCATGTATAGTAAGGTGTTTTTAGCCGAAAAAAACAACCATGTATAGTAAGGCGTTATTAGCCCCCCACAAAACGACCATGTACAGTAAGGCGTTTTCAGCCCCCCACAAAACGACCATGTATAGTAAGGTGTTTTTAGCCGAAAAAAAACAACCATGTATAGTAAGGCGTTATGAGCCCCTCACAAAACGACCATGTACAGTAAGGCGTTTTCAGCCCCCCACAAAACGACCATGTATAGTAAGGTGTTTTTAGCCGAAAAAAACAACCACGTATAGTAAGGCGTTATTAGCCCCCCACAAAACGACCATGTACAGTAAGGCGTTTTCAGCCCCCCACAAAACGACCATGTATAGTAAGGTGTTTTTAGCCGAAAAAAACAACCATGTATAGTAAGGCGTTATTAGCCCCCCACAAAACGACCATGTACAGTAAGGCGTTTTCAGCCCCCCACAAAACGACCATGTATAGTAAGGTGTTTTTAGCCGAAAAAAAACAACCATGTATAGTAAGGCGTTATGAGCCCCTCACAAAACGACCATGTACAGTAAGGCGTTTTCAGCCCCCCACAAAACGACCATGTATAGTAAGGTGTTTTTAGCCGAATAAAACAACCATGTATAGTAAGGCGTTATTAGCCCCCCGCAAAACGACCATGTACAGTAAGGCGTTTTCAGCCCCCCACAAAACGACCATGTACAGTAAGGCGTTTTCAGCCCCCCACAAAACGACCATGTATAGTAAGGTGTTTTTAGCCGAAAAAAACAACCATGTATAGTAAGGCGTTATTAGCCCCCCACAAAACGACCATGTACAGTAAGGCGTTTTCAGCCCCCCACAAAACGACCATGTATAGTAAGATGTTCTCAGCACCCCATAAAACAACCATGTATAGTAACGCGTTTTTAGCCGAAAAAAACGACCATGTATAGTAAGGCGTTTTCAGCCCCCCACAAAACGATCATGTATAGTAAGGCGTTTTTAGCCGCCACAAAACGACCATGTATAGAAAGGTGTTTTCAGCCCCCCATAAAACGATCATGTATAGTAAGGCGTTTTTAGCCGAAAAAAACGACCATGTATAGTAAGGCGTTTTCAGCCCCCCACAAAACGACCATGTATAGTAAGGTGTTTTTAGCCGAAAAAAACAACCATGTACAGTAAGCTGTTTTCAGCCCCCCACAAAACGACCATGTATAGTAAGGTGTTCTCAGCACCCCACAAAATGACCATGTATAGTAAGGCGTTTTTAGCCCCCACAAAACGACCATGTATAGAAAGGTGTTTTCAGCCCCCCATTAAACAACCATGTATAGTAAGGCGTTTTTAGCCGAAAAAAACGACCATGTATAGCAAGATGTTTTTAGCCGAAAAAACGACCATGTATAGTAAGGCGTTTTCAGCCCCCCACAAAACGACCATGTATAGCAAGGCGTTTTCAGCCCCCCACAAAACGATCATGTATAG
This sequence comes from Hippocampus zosterae, assembly GCF_025434085.1. NCBI lineage: Eukaryota > Metazoa > Chordata > Actinopteri > Syngnathiformes > Syngnathidae > Hippocampus > Hippocampus zosterae. Next base: position 9,417,322 of record NC_067470.1, read on the forward strand.
TAAGGCGTTTTTAGCCCCCACAAAACGACCATGTATAGAAAGGTGTTTTCAGCCCCCCATAAAACGATCATGTATAGTAAGGCGTTTTTAGCCGAAAAAAACGACCATGTATAGTAAGGCGTTTTCAGCCCCCCACAAAACGACCATGTATAGTAAGGCGTTTTCAGCCCCCCACAAAACGACCATGTATAGTAAGGCGTTTTTAGCCCCCCACAAAACGACCATGTATAGTAAGGCGTTTTCAGCCCCCCACAAAACGACCATGTACAGTAAGGTGTTTTCAGCCCCCCACAAAACAACCATGTATAGTAAGGCGTTTTCAGCCCCCCACAAAACGATCATGTACAGTAAGGCGTTTTCAGCCCCCCACAAAACGACCATGTACAGTAAGGCGTTTTCAGCCCCCCACAAAACGACCATGTATAGTAAGGTGTTTTTAGCCGAAAAAAACAACCATGTATAGTAAGGCGTTTTCAGCCCCCCACAAAACGACCATGTATAGTAAGGCGTTTTCAGCCCCCCACAAAACGACCATGTATAGTAAGATGTTCTCAGCACCCCATAAAACAACCATGTATAGTAACGCGTTTTTAGCCGAAAAAAAACGACCATGTATAGTAAGGCGTTTTCAGCCCCCCACAAAACGATCATGTATAGTAAGGCCTTTTTAGCCCCCACAAAACGACCATGTATAGTAAGGTGTTTTTAGCCGAAAAAAACAACCATGTACAGTAAGCTGTTTTCAGCCCCCCACAAAACGACCATGTATAGTAAGGTGTTCTCAGCACCCCACAAAACGACCATGTATAGAAAGGTGTTTTCAGCCCCCCATAAAACAACCATGTATAGTAAGGCGTTTTTAGCCGAAAAAAACGACCATGTATAGCAAGATGTTTTTAGCCGAAAAAACGACCATGTATAGTAAGGCGTTTTCAGCCCCCCACAAAACGACCATGTATAGCAAGGCGTTTTCAGCCCCCCACAAAACGATCATGTATAGTAAGGCGTTTTTAGCCCCCACAAAACGACCATGTATAGAAAGGTGTTTTCAGCCCCCCATAAAACGATCATGTATAGTAAGGCGTTTTCAGCCCCCCACAAAACGACCATGTATAGTAAGGCGTTTTTAGCCCCCCACAAAACGACCATGTATAGTAAGGCGTTTTTAGCCGAAAATAACCGACCATGTACAGTAAGCTGTTTTCAGCCCCCCACAAAACGACCATGTATAGTAAGGCGTTTTCAGCCCCCCACAAAACGACCATGTATAGCAAGGCGTTTTCAGCCCCCCACAAAACGATCATGTATAGTAAGGCGTTTTTAGCCCCCACAAAACGACCATGTATAGAAAGGTGTTTTCAGCCCCCCATAAAACGATCATGTATAGTAAGGCGTTTTTAGCCGAAAAAAACGACCATGTATAGTAAGGCGTTTTCAGCCCCCCACAAAACGACCATGTATAGTAAGGCGTTTTCAGCCCCCCACAAAACGACCATGTATAGTAAGGCGTTTTCAGCCCCCCACAAAACGACCATGTATAGTAAGGCGTTTTCAGCCCCACACAAAACGATCATGTATAGTAAGGCGTTTTTAGCCGAAAAAAACGACCATGTATAGCAAGATGTTTTTAGCCGAAAAAACGGCCATGTATAGTAAGACCTTTTTAGCCGAAAAAAACGACCATGTATAGTAAGGCGTTTTCAGCCCCCCACAAAACGACCATGTATAGTAAGGCGTTTACAGCCCCCCACAAAACGATCGTGTATAGTAAGGCGTTTTTAGCCGAAAAAAACGACCATGTATAGTAAGGCGTTTTCAGCCCCCCACAAAACGACCATGTATAGCAAGATGTTTTTAGCCGAAAAAACGACCATGTATAGTAAGGCGTTTTCAGCCCCCCACAAAACGACCATGTATAGCAAGGCGTTTTCAGCCCCCCACAAAACGATCATGTATAGTAAGGCGTTTTTAGCCCCCACAAAACGACCATGTATAGAAAGGTGTTTTCAGCCCCCCATAAAACGATCATGTATAGTAAGGCGTTTTTAGCCGAAAAAAACGACCATGTATAGTAAGGCGTTTTCAGCCCCCCACAAAACGACCATGTATAGTAAGGCGTTTTCAGCCCCCCACAAAACGACCATGTATAGTAAGGCGTTTTTAGCCCCCCACAAAACGACCATGTATAGTAAGGCGTTTTCAGCCCCCCACAAAACGACCATGTACAGTAAGGTGTTTTCAGCCCCCCACAAAACAACCATGTATAGTAAGGCGTTTTCAGCCCCCCACAAAACGATCATGTACAGTAAGGCGTTTTCAGCCCCCCACAAAACGACCATGTACAGTAAGGCGTTTTCAGCCCCCCACAAAACGACCATGTATAGTAAGGTGTTTTTAGCCGAAAAAAACAACCATGTATAGTAAGGCGTTTTCAGCCCCCCACAAAACGACCATGTATAGTAAGGCGTTTTCAGCCCCCCACAAAACGACCATGTATAGTAAGATGTTCTCAGCACCCCATAAAACAACCATGTATAGTAACGCGTTTTTAGCCGAAAAAAAACGACCATGTATAGTAAGGCGTTTTCAGCCCCCCACAAAACGATCATGTATAGTAAGGCCTTTTTAGCCCCCACAAAACGACCATGTATAGTAAGGTGTTTTTAGCCGAAAAAAACAACCATGTACAGTAAGCTGTTTTCAGCCCCCCACAAAACGACCATGTATAGTAAGGTGTTCTCAGCACCCCACAAAACGACCATGTATAGAAAGGTGTTTTCAGCCCCCCATAAAACAACCATGTATAGTAAGGCGTTTTTAGCCGAAAAAAACGACCATGTATAGCAAGATGTTTTTAGCCGAAAAAACGACCATGTATAGTAAGGCGTTTTCAGCCCCCCACAAAACGACCATGTATAGCAAGGCGTTTTCAGCCCCCCACAAAACGATCATGTATAGTAAGGCGTTTTTAGCCCCCACAAAACGACCATGTATAGAAAGGTGTTTTCAGCCCCCCATAAAACGATCATGTATAGTAAGGCGTTTTCAGCCCCCCACAAAACGACCATGTATAGTAAGGCGTTTTTAGCCCCCCACAAAACGACCATGTATAGTAAGGCGTTTTTAGCCGAAAATAACCGACCATGTACAGTAAGCTGTTTTCAGCCCCCCACAAAACGACCATGTATAGTAAGGCGTTTTCAGCCCCCCACAAAACGACCATGTATAGCAAGGCGTTTTCAGCCCCCCACAAAACGATCATGTATAGTAAGGCGTTTTTAGCCCCCACAAAACGACCATGTATAGAAAGGTGTTTTCAGCCCCCCATAAAACGATCATGTATAGTAAGGCGTTTTTAGCCGAAAAAAACGACCATGTATAGTAAGGCGTTTTCAGCCCCCCACAAAACGACCATGTATAGTAAGGCGTTTTCAGCCCCCCACAAAACGACCATGTATAGTAAGGCGTTTTCAGCCCCCCACAAAACGACCATGTATAGTAAGGCGTTTTCAGCCCCACACAAAACGATCATGTATAGTAAGGCGTTTTTAGCCGAAAAAAACGACCATGTATAGCAAGATGTTTTTAGCCGAAAAAACGGCCATGTATAGTAAGACCTTTTTAGCCGAAAAAAACGACCATGTATAGTAAGGCGTTTTCAGCCCCCCACAAAACGACCATGTATAGTAAGGCGTTTACAGCCCCCCACAAAACGATCGTGTATAGTAAGGCGTTTTTAGCCGAAAAAAACGACCATGTATAGTAAGGCGTTTTCAGCCCCCCACAAAACGACCATGTATAGTAAGGCGTTTTCAGCCCCCCACAAAACGATCATGTATAGTAAGGCGTTTTTAGCCGAAAAAAAACGACCATGTATAGCAAGATGTTTTTAGCCGAAAAAACGGCCATGTATAGTAAGACCTTTTTAGCCGAAAAAAACGACCATGTATAGTAAGGCGTTTTCAGCCCCCCACAAAACGACCATGTATAGTAAGGCGTTTACAGCCCCCCACAAAACGATCATGTATAGTAAGGCGTTTTTAGCCGAAAAAAACGACCATGTATAGCAAGACCTTTTTAGCCGAAAAAAACCGACCATGTACAGTAAGGTGTTCTCAGCACCCCACAAAACGACCATGTATAGTAAGGCGTTTTTAGCCGAAAAAAACCGACCATGTACAGTAAGGTGTTCTCAACACCCCACAAAATGACCATGTATAGTAAGGCGTTTTCAGCCCCCCACAAAACGACCATGTATAGTAAGGCGTTTTTAGCCGAAAAAAACGACCATGTACAGTAAGGCGTTTTCAGCCCACCACAAAACGACCATGTATAGTAAGGCGTTTTTAGCCGAAAAAAAACGACCGTGTATAGAAAGGCGTTTTTAGCCCCAAAAAAACGACCATGTACAGTTAGGCGTTTAAAGACAAAAAAAAAATGACCTTGCTAAAAACCTTACTGTACATGGGCATTTCTTTGGGGCTAAAACACCTTCTTATCCAATGTAATTTTTTTCAGCTGAAAATGCCTTCATATACTTGGTCGGTTTTTTTCCAGCTAAAAAAAAACAGACCATGTTTAGGAAGTTGTTTTTACAGCAAAAATGACCATAGAAGGCGTTTTTTTAACAACAAAAAACAACCATGTATATATTTTTCATGTATTTTTAACTAGACTGCGAAGTCATAACTTTAAATGTAACCACCACTACTTTGAAATCCAAACCAACCTTAACTTTAAACTCCAGTTGAAACCTGACCCAATTTTCAAACCCCCAGTGTGTGTGTGTGTGTGTGTGTGTGTGTGTGTGTGTGTGTGTCCTGCCAGACTTTGGCGTGAGTGCCTTCCTGGCCACCGGCGGCGACATGACGCGCAACAAAGTGCGCAAGACGTTTGTGGGAACCCCGTGCTGGATGGCGCCTGAAGTCATGGAGCAGGTGAGCGGTGTGCATCTTCGCTAACCGCGGCGACGAGCGCTTCCCGTCCCGCCCGCTGACAAAACTCCCTCTCCAGGTGAAGGGCTACGATTTCAAAGCGGATATCTGGAGCTTCGGCATCACCGCTATCGAGCTGGCCACCGGGGCGGCGCCTTACCACAAATACCCACCCATGAAGGTCCGCGCTTCCCCGAACATTTTGCTCGCCGCTGTCGTCCGGGGAACAAACGACTGCCATGTGCCCAGGTGCTGATGCTAACGCTGCAGAACGACCCGCCGGGCCTGGAGACGGGCGTCAGCGACAAGGAGATAGTGAAGAAGTACGGAAAGTCCTTCAGGAAGATGATCTCCATATGTCTGCAGAAGGACCCGGAGAAAAGGTGGCTGGGAACCTGATGATGTTGTTTGTTGGCATGTAGCATGTAGCGTCATCCATTGCTGTTTTTCCAGCAAGGAAGTTTATGATGATAATTTTTTTATATTGCATATAACCTGAACCTAGGATTGAAAACCCAATTGAATCCTAAGTCTGGTTTTGAGTCCTTTTTTTTTGTTGCCAACTTTCAACCAAAATGTGACGTGTGCCTTTTATTGCGGCAGCAGACAGCGTCGGCCTCTTGTAAAACGTGTATGCAAGCCTGCTGCTGCTGCACATCTCAACTGACTCACGTTCCCATCCGCCTTATCATTTCTCAGGCCAACGTCCTCCGAGTTGCTCAAGAATAAATTCTTCCAGAAAGCCAAGGTAGGTCGGAGCCTCTCCTTGGAAGTCGTTTGGCGCTTCAAAGTGGTCGGGACGGGAACGACCGGTGCACCGACCTGGAAGGTGGACATGGAAACTATCTGGTTCCCAAAAGTGGTCATTTCTCTTTTCCATGAATCTCAGTGCTAAATCCTGAACGATTGCAATTGTAAATGTAAGCAAGAAATTCACAACAGCCGATGTGATACATCAATGTTTTGGCCCTGAGCTTCTGCATCTTTAAAGTTGGCATTTTTCGTCCGCCAGACACACGACTACCTCCTTGAGAAACTTCTTCATAGGGCTCCTACGATGTCAGAGCGATCCAAAAGGGTAAGGAATGATCCAGCTCATCCGTTTCCTTGAGCTACTTAGTGGGAAATGGAGACAAATGTTGAAAGAGTTATCACATTTCTTTTTTTTAATTGTGAAACATCTGAACCCATCCGCCTTCGGGCAGTTGGCGGGGCACACCCTGAACTGGTTGCCAGCCAATTGCAGGGCACACATAGACGAACAACATTCTGGGGGGGTCACACTTTCACTTTCACTTTAGGACAATAAAGAGTGTTCCATTAACCTGCCATGCATGTTTTTGTAACGTGGGAGGAAAGCGGAATACCCGGAGAAAACCCACGCAGGCCCGGGCGAGAACATGCAAACTCTACACAGGACTAGTCGACTACCAGGCGCAAGTTGAAGCCTGTTATTTCAGTTACTTGTGATACAATGCCTCCCTCTAGTGGTCAATGCGGTTCTTGTTGCTTCGTCTGCCTAAGAACAGCCCGACATGTATTGTTCAGTTCAGCTCCATTCATCATTGAAGTCCAACAAAGTCACATGAAATTATTATTCATTCATTCATTCATCTTCCGTACCGCTTGATCCTCACTAGGGTCGCGGGGGGTGCTGGAGCCCATCCCAGCCGTCTCCGGGCAGTAGGCGGGGGACACCCTGAATCGGTTGCCAGCCAATCGCAGGGCACACATAGACGAACAACCATCCACGCTCACACTCACACCGAGGGACAATTTAGAGTGTTCAATCAGCCTGCCATGCATATTTTTGGAATGTGGGAGGAAACCGGAGCACCCGGATAAAACCCACGCAGGCCCGGGGAGAACATGCAAACTCCACACAGGGAGGCCGGAGCTGGAATCGAACCCGGTACCTCTGCACTGTGAAGCCGACGTGCTAACCACTGGACTACCGGGCCGCCCATGAAATTATTATTTTTTAAATATTTATTTAGGTACAGTTTTGACTTCCCTTTCTATGCGCAATCCGTTCTCATTGAATGATTTCTAAAATGCCGTATTTCTACCCTTCTACATTTCAAACTGCAAACATTGGACAGTAGCTTGCAAGAACAAAACATCATCTGAGAATAAAACATTTTTTTAAGTAAATACAAGATTTGGAGAGACCGGAAGAGTCACAGAAAAGTAGAGAAGTCAAATTTCTCCTGTCTAGTGCAGTCGGGGATTTCACCTGAAAGTTGTTGGGCGGCTCGCCACAGGTACGTCGCGTTCCGGGTTCCAGCGGGCGCCTGCACAAGACGGAGGACGGCGAGTGGGAGTGGAGCGACGACGAGCTGGACGAAGAGAGCGAGGAAGGCAAAGCGGCCGTGGCCGCCTTGAGGGTGAGCCGTCGGCGCCCGTGTCTCCTCCCCCCCGCTGGGGCCTCGCTTGTCCATCTGTCGCGGGCGTCCACTGTGTTTTTTTTTCTCGGTCCCATGTGTCTCACCTGTGCGTCTGTGTGTTCTGTTTGACGGCGAAGGAGCAGCAGGTGAAGCCTGCTGGCGCCCCCCGGCGACAAGTGCGCTTCTCCCTCCCCCTCGAGCTGCCGGCGTCCACGGTTGTTCACTTGCCAGCGCAAATACAAATGGCCTTCCCCTAACAAAGGAAGGACTCTCGTTAGCTGCGGAGGCAAACTGTCCCACAAAATTGGCTGATGCTACACATGCTAATGGAAAAAGTGTTGACAAAACAATAAAGCGTTTATTGTGGTAAGCGTTAAAGGGAGTGGGGGGGGGGGCGACCCAAAACGTTGGTCTTTTCTTGTGTTTAACCGAATCTTAATTTGAATACTTGAAACCCGAACCCCAATTGAAACCCTAATTTGGAACACCATTGTCCCTCATTGTCCCTCGTTTGGAAGCCTACTTTGGAACCCTATCCCTTACTTTGAAGCCTTAACTTGAAACCCTAACTAAAAGCCTGATTGAAACCTTAGTTTAAAGCCTTAATTTGAAATTCAAATCCTAGTTTGAAGCCTAAATTTGAAACCCTAATCATAAATCGCACCGTCGCCCATTCGCGCAGCCTGTAACCTGATAAGCTGCCCACGGAAGGGTTCATGCCAGGAAAAAGATACGATTGACAATTGTATTTATTTTTATTTCTTTTTTGCAGTCGACGATGTGATAAAAACGCATTTCATATTTAGAAAGAAATGAAACTTTTCAAGATAGAACACCCCATGATGCTAAGTGATGTTGTCGTAATTAATTCGTCGGAGTCCCACGCAAAGCTATCGATTTGGAAAAAGGCCTCGACATGCTTACGATTGCTCATCTAGCCAGTTGTTCAGGACCATTCCAAAATTAATTTGGAATACCGCGCCATAATTCAAAATAAATCAAATCAATAAAATAAAAACAAAATAAAGGGCCATACTCAGTCCCGCACGGTTCACTGAGAGTTCTATTTCCTGGAAGCCATCTGTATTTATTTATTTTTTTTCTTTTATAATTCCTCCTACTTTCAAATATTTTTGTTTTTTAACACATTGACTCACCAAATCACCTTCAATCATTTGCACGTTCAAGTAAAACTTTTTTTTTTTTTTAATCGGACACTTTGATGTTGTCTGCTCAATGTCATCGGTGCAAGTCCATGTGCGCTTCCTGTTTGTGACTAACACGGGTCGCTCCGAAACCAGGGTGGGTTTTTGTTTGCCCTTACAGCACCTCAAAAAAAAAAAAAAGCCATTTTTGTGTCATGCAATTTAACAGTGCGATTTTCCTCCTGAACTTTGAATTCACTTAAAAGGGACGAAAGGTTTGTGTTTCCTCGACTGGTTTTGATGAGGTATTTTTGATTATTATTTGGCCCTACAAGCAGGGGAGGGGACTGAATGATGGTTTGCTCCGCAACTTGAAAAGCAATCAGAGGAACGTTAAATATTTAATCAACGCTTCATAATGTCCTAATTTAACTATTCTGTATTTTTTTTATTTTTTTGTTATCAGCCCTGTAATTCATAGAGTGACACTAAACGTGTGAGCCGCTGAACTCCTTTGTGTGCCCTTTGACCTCCCGTGTGCCCTTTTGGCATGCGCATCTCGGTAAACCAGAATATTGTGCAAAACGTTTTGAGTTCAGTCGGTCGCTCCCAAAAGTGAAACTCATTCCCAATGAGCGAGTCGCTCTTCGGATTTTTCAAAAATAACGTCGCTTTGTGAAGGTCGCCTTCATCAAAACAATAACAAATGAAATCTTGATTACGCCGTTGATGAGCTTCACCGTGTGAACTGAACTCTCGAAAGGTTTACGCAATTTTCAAATTCGCCGAGATGCAACCTGTGTGCTCTACATGCTCTGCGACGACGTCAGGACAACCTAATACTCTAACGTTTGTCTTTCGCCAGTCGCCAAGGGTGAAGGAGGCGCCGCGGAACACCGAGGTGAGTCCGCCGGTGATTTTCCACAAGGGGTTCAGGGACATCGCTTCAACTTGACTAAAATGAATCAAAAATAAAACACCTGTACCTTTCAGATGTTCCAGACGCCGGAGCCTTTGAGTGGACGGACCGCTGCTGCTGGTGAATCAGAACTACCTCAGGGTGCAGCCACACTTGCGTCACAGGCAACAAACGGAGGAACCGCTACCGCCGCTCCGACGCCGGTAACATACACCTGCACAATGGAATGATTCGTTCAGTGAATGATGACAACGCAACATTATTGGCTCCCAAGATCCCATTTGTCATGCTAACGCGAATGCAAAACAGAATTGCGATATGTAGCCCGCAATAGCAACAGAATTAAAAAAGAAACATTTTCAAAATCAGACGGAGCGCTAAGTGCACATTGTAATTTTACAAAAATGATTTCCCACAGGTTCCTTCGATCTCAAGCATCGTCACGTCTCCAATTAGTTTGGTATTACGGCTAAGGTGCGTTCCGGCTGCTCAGATTTGTGTGATTTATTTTCTCGGAATGAAATTTGACCCCCGCTGGCTCATACTCTCTCCAGAAATAAAAAGAGGGAGCTGAACGATATCCGCTTTGAGTTCATGCCAGGCCGAGGTAAGCAAACTCCCATCAATTAAGTTCGGTTGCATAAAACTTTGTGAGCACAATCTAGTTAGAATTGTGTATCAATAAGTCACGTATTTTATAGTTGGACTGACAACGTGCGTGTGCATGTGTGTGTGTGTGTATGTGTGTGTGTGTGTGTTCAGACACAGCAGATGGTGTCTCGCAGGAGCTGGTGTCAGCAGGCCTGGTGGATGGGAGGGATTTGGTCGTAGGTCAGTGCAGTGGTCACATCCTTATTTCCTTCATTTAGATTAAAAACAAACTAAACATTTTTTTTTAACGTTGCAGTTGCTGCAAATTTGCAGAAAATAGTGGATGAGCCCATAACCGATAAAAATGTCGTTTTTAAACTGGTGAGTTTCACAGCATGTACAATAAGTGACATTTTGCTTCAGTGAAAATGTTGACATTTTAAGCAACTCACTCAATATTGGCCTCTGGTAAGTTAGAGGAAAAAAAAAACTTCTGACACCAATATATCACCTTGAAATTTAAGACGTTTAGAAAAATTAGTGGGGGGGAGGGCGTCTGGCTCTGTTGTATGACTGATATTTTGTCGAACTCCTATTGCGGGATACGACCAAATGAGGACGGCCACTTTATCTGAAACCAGTGATTTGTACGAGGGCTCCCCCTAGTGGTACACCAAATAATCAGTGCCTAAGGAGAGTAAAGTTGTATCTAAAATACATTTGCAAATTAATATTTAAGAATAGCTTTTTTAAAACTTTTTTTATGTTTCTTAAATACTTTCAATGTAGTGTATTTTGTCTTTGTTGCAGGCTTCTGGAGTCGAGGGATCCGAAATACCGGATGACGTCAAATTGATCGGCTTTGCTCAGCTCACCATCAGCTAAACTGATGTTTCCAACCATGAGACCGTGACTTGCCTAAAACATGTGAATTTTTTTTTTTTTGGGGGGGGGGGCGGGGGCATATTTAAATATTCATAGAGATTTTGATTTTTTTTTTCTACGGCTGGAAAGAAAACCAGAACTGCCAAAGAAACCCACCGTTCAATGGTCGACTTTTTTGAATGAGCCCGATGTACGACGGGTTCATGAATCACTCCAAAAAACGGCGCCGAAAAAAAAAATGTTTACAGTGTACTTGTTCGCTGTCTGCGACAATGTTCAACCGCTGTCTGGATTCTTTGGGTTTTGCTTTCCTCCGATAGTTGGATGCATTTGCACAATCTCAACTAACACGCTTTGAACGTTTAACAATGACTTGTGTTTAGCAAAACTACTGAATGCGCTTTGTTAATTTTATTATTTTTTTTTTGCTATCATGTATGGTTTCAGTTAACGTCGAGCTCTGGAGAACCACAAAAAACGTCATACGGCACTCACGCTTAAATGGAAGACGAGTAAATATTTCAGAACTCGTTTTTGTACATTTGCGGTCCAGCATGTTACTTTTGTGCAGTTTTTGAATCCTTGAGCTTGCATCCCAAAATCAAACAGTTGCGGAAGACTGACGCATCACCCCCCCCCCCCGCCCCCCCAAAAAATCAAGCAGCGACGTACATATCTCTCATTTGCCTTAATAGTCCCAATCTAGCGATAAAAGTGATTATCGGAAATAACCCTTGACAGCACCGATGTAGGAAGTGGAACGATGCCAACGATGGTGTACATGTCAACGTATAACATATATTTTTGGTCTTACAAAATTGGGCCGTGTTATATACTTATTTGTGATTTCATGCTAAACGGTGCCATGAATCAGAACCGCCAGAAAACCAAACAAATTTGGAGAACGTATAGTAGATGCTAATCTTGGCGTTATGATCAACCTATGCCTTAATAATGACGTTGCTGGAATTCTTGCGTCAATTCACAATATCAACATAAGCGCGCGTCTTACCATAAAACTTTTTGTTTGTTTTTACGTGAAGTCAACATCTATCGATTTCCAATCGAACACCGAAAAAGACAAAATGACAATAACAAAGTCAAACGTCTCACAACTGAAACCACACATTTTCCAAAGTTTCTTAACCGGCCAAGTTTTTGTCGAGTCATTCACAAATGGGAGGGGTAAAGAAACAATGTAAGTGCATTTTTGTGTGTGCATATACAGAGAGAAACACAAATACTTGATTTAGCTCCTAATATGTAAATAATGACATTATTATTATTATTATTATTATTATTATTTTTGTTTTGTTTTGTTTTTGTTTTCAAACGGGATGTTTCACGCTTGGCCTTATTTTTGTCCCAGCCCATTTTGGGAGGCTTTGAAGGAAGACGACAAGACATTGGGTACTGACAATTCACCGATTGAAGTCAACTTTGGGAACTTTCTGCCTTTTGTAAGCAAAGGAGAAAAAAAAGTCACAATGTGTATTTTTTTTTTTACCACCTTAAACGGCCCCCCGCCGACATGTTTTTCGATACAGTTGAGTTGTTCGCTGTTTACAAAGTTTTTTGAACGGGAACGTGCAAAAGGCTGCAATAACTAAGTCAGCCGTCTTTCGATTTTAAAAAATGACCAATCGTCACGTTTCTCCTTGCGCCAAAGTTCCAACACATAAATGCTAGCGCTAACATTTGGCGGACAAGATTCTCAACCCGTCTCAGTAGCTTTTTCTTCCTGTTAGGCAAATACGATTCTTCAGCCAATAACTTGTTTTTGGCTATAATATTATGAAAACAATCACTACTTTGTTTCAGGAGTTCCAAGCATATTTCTTTTCAAGTCTTTTTCGTCAGTAATGAAGAAAACACACAAGACCGAGCTTGTTTTGCCCCCTCGTGACGGGGGATGGATGGCTTGTCGCCATTTACGCTCAGAAAAAAAATCTGACAAAATGTTCAGCATTGTTATAATTTATAATTGTACTGTTTTGCAATAACTATTAAAGGTAGACTGTTTTATTGCATTATTTTCTGAGCAGCCCTTATTTTTAATCTAATAAACAGTAATTACGTTCATATATCTGTATCGTATTTATTACTAGCTTTTTATACAAAACATCCTCTAATTTTTGTCATCCATTTTTAGAAAGCCAGGTCCTTTTTTTTGTCAAGCAAAAGCATTGGATGCATACGAAAAAATGTTGGGCTTAAATTAAATGAGTTTAGTTAAATGATAAATTCGAATGACACAAGGCAGTCAAATGCCTGAAATGGCATCATTAAGACGAGCAAAAAAAGAAAAATCAAGTCAAAGAAAATATCCCAAAGGCCACTGTCAATTATTCTACAGTTTACAATTCTTACCCATTTTCACATCTTTTCGTTCCGTACGGCGGCTGCGTCCTCAGAAGACCGCATGACATCTCTTCGGCCCCGCAATTTGACCGACTCTCCAAAAACGTGCCGGTCCCATGTGACACGTGTCTCCAACGTGACTTTATAGCACAGCCAGCCCGTTATCATATTTTGCATTATGCGTTTGCTGTGGCGGCTCATAAAAGAAAACAACTGATTGTGTTTAACCATTAACATGGAGCATTATAACACAAGCCACGACTCAACGTCGCATCACAATTTTTTTTCCCCGACACCATGAGCTCCTTCACGCACGTCCTCAAGGAGATCGGCGACTTCGGCTTATTCCAGAAGCGCCTGGTGGCCGCCTTGTGCATCCCCAACATCTTCATCGCCTTCGACATCATCAGCCAGGTTTTTGTCGGTTTCAACTACCCAAACTACTGCAACACCGACTGGATCCTGGATCGGGTGGATGCCAACCTGACCCTGGAGAGGCAGAAGGAGCTCACCATCCCCGTAAATCCGGATGGAAGCTTCCAGAGCTGCCTCATGTTCACGCCGGTTGACTCCGACTTGGAGACCATTGAGCTGTACGGCCTGAACGAGACCACAAGCTGCCTCAATGGCTCCAAATTCGAGGTGCCGCCTGGGACCTCCAGCATTGGGACAGAGGTGAGAAACGGGGAATGGCCGCCACAGTACCGGCGGGCGAACCTCACCATTAATTGTTGGCTCCCAATTACCTATCACAGAGAAGAGCAAATTATCAAAATGGTCAGAAAATATGATTTTGGGCCTCATCTTGTGGGCTACACCTGATTTGATTAGAAAAATGTGTTGAGCATAAAACATATACATAATTGGACAGAAAGTAAGGGAAGCAAAATAGTAAAAAGGAAAGAGAAATCAGTCATCATTCAATACGGTTATAATGTTCAAGGGAGTAGGAAGAAGTAAAAAAAATGTATCTTGTCCTACCCCGTGTTATGTGTTTATATCTCATAGATCATTTTTATATCAATTAGAAAAGAAAGACAGTAAGAAGAAAGAAGTCTCCATGAAGGCTCATGCTTTACCCTTAACCGTGATATTTTTACAACTTTTGGTTTGTATCGGGATTTTGTACATACACACATGAATATCGCCATACCTTCAACTATTTATCAACTTAGTTCTGATTTATCATATTTCACGCTTAGAATTGATCACTTTAACTCTGATGGATGTAGGTTTGTTTGTACTATTTTTTGAATTTGTTTTTGTACTCAGCGAGCGAAATACTCATTTTCAGGTCCGTTTCGAAATTCACCTGCGCCATAATAATGCTTTCTATGAAGCTTAGCACATGTGGGAGGTGGACAAGCGCTCCCCTCAGATTTGGTTTTGTGAAAAATGACTCGATTATTATTATTATTATTATTTTTGGTCATTCTTGTTCCCTCTTTGTCAATCAGTTCAATCTGGTGTGCGACAGAAGCATGTTGGTTGAGGTGTCCCAGTCAGTTCACATGGTGGGACTTCTCATCGGCGCTCTCGTGATGGGCGCAATGGCTGACAGGTCCGCCGTTTCCTCAACTACATCCACCGACCGCAGCAAGAATCTCGTTTGGATTTGCTCAAAAGAAATCCTAATCTTTTTTTTTTTGCAGGTTTGGCCGCCGCTTCGTGCTGTTGCTCGGGCATCAGCTTCTTTTCTTGGCGGGCGTCGGCGCCGCATTCTCTCCCAACGTGTACGTTTATATCGTGCTCAAATTCATGTGCGGATTCTCCCTGTCGGGACTCATTGGCAACGGATTTGTGATTGGTGAGCAGAACACAAACAATACTGAACTAATCTATTTGACCCTTGATCTCATTTAAGTGAGTTCACAAGATTTGAAAGGAACCGGCTCCCCTTACGACTGTTCTGTCCTTGTATGACCACTAACAGCGTTTGTGAGGCAAAATGAAATGGCTCGGGCATCTGATTAGGATACCTCCCGAAGGCCTACTTGGTGCAGTATTCGGGGCACGTCCCATTCAGATGAGATTGCCGGGGCGACCCACAAAAGACTCTCCATCGCCGCTGACAAGAGGAACGTCCTCTCGGAAGAGCTGGACGAAGTGGCTCGGGAGGTGGAAGTCCGTACCCAGCAAGCTGACCCTGGATAAGCTTTAGAGAAAAGGATGCAAGATAGATTGTACACAAGTTGTCGTGTGAATAGTGTTGCTGTGGCGATTCAACTGACATCGCAGCGACCTACCGGCATGAACGAAGGTTCTCTTCTTGCGCTTCCCTGAAGGTGGCGAGTGGTGCGAGTCATCCAAGTTTGCCTTCTGCACCGTCATCAATCACACTTTTTACCCCATCGGTCTCGCCTTGTTGGCCGGTCTTGCCTATTTCATCCGCGATTGGAGGATCCTCCAACTGACTCTCTACGGGCCTCTTCTTATCGTCCTGCCCGTATTATACTGGTCCGTACCACCAACCCGATACCGAGACTCACGTCCATATCGTGCTGGTTTCAAAGAAAATAGCAAATTACCCGCATTTCAACTGACCAGGTTCCTGCCGGAATCGGCTCGCTGGCTCATGACTCAGGGGAAGAAGGAGCAGGCTATAAAGGAGGTGCGCAAAGCGGCAAAAGTCAACGGGAGGGAAGTGTCGCAAGCTCTACTGGACAAGGTGAACCGATTGTCGGTTTCTGGTATGCGCGATGCCCGAGCGCTGCACATCGGCATTATAACATGTACGGCCGATGTCATATACGTTAGATGACGTTGGAGAAAACACCCAAAAGAGGGAACATGCTGGATTTCTTCAAGATAGCATACCTGCGAAAACGAATGCTGGCCATGTGCTACATCTGGTGAGGATTTGAACGCATCCCCCCCCGTGACTATGCACGTGATCGGCGCATTTTCACGGCTGTCTAATTTGATCCCACTTCAATCTGCAGGGGAGCCTCTGAAAGGGAATCCGCAAACGGACAAATCTGCTGTTTCGAAACAATACGGCGGAAACGGGTGTCGCTTAGGCCAAAAGGATTTTTTTTTTTTGTGGGACTATTCATGATAGACACCTTACCAAATTTTGAGATGTTATATTGAACGGACTTTGGACTCTGACCGTGTGGGTTATTACAGTTTATGAGTCATAAACTGCTTTGCCAAAATACAACGACCAAAGCTCAAACTCCTCTTCATTTTGCGTCGTCCAGCTGTTTCCGACGTGTAGTGAGAGCTTTGTAGCAATCAGACAAAATTTGGAGTGCAGGTGGTTTGTTTTTGAGGGACCCCTTGGAAACAAGACAAAGTGAGCTTAAGACGGTTCCTTCGAACCAAAAATAGACGACTCTTCAGGCATGGTTCAATGAGACTTTTTTTTTATGACACTACTCATGATAGATATGCCTACCAAATTTCATTTTGGTCATTTAAACTGGTGCACTACCAAAATTCTTTACTGCAATAATTCAAACTCGAAAACAATTGACTGATTTTTACTCAAATCATACATATTTTCTTGTGAAGTTGTCATTGTCATCATAATGATCATGAATAATGAGTTGTTTGGTTTAGTTTTTCTTTTAAAAAGCCTGACTAACACATGTTTCAAATTTAAGGCCCGGGGGTGCAGATCTGGCCCATCACATCATTTTATGTGGCCCGCGAAAGCAAACCAAATTTCATGCTTGCTAAAAAAATCTCAACCAAATTTTCAAATTCTCATAACTCATTATAAGCATTTTCATATAACCAAACCCCTCCGTAAAGCAACTTAAACAATAGTTGAATAAAGCGGTATTACTGACTTTTTAAAAACGGTAACTAAAATGTGGCCCGTGACAAAAACTCTGATTGAAACAGATCGCTTTGGCAGCCATTTTAATGGCCGAGTGTGTGTTGGGCACAGGTTTGGAACCAACATGATGAGCTACGGCCTGGGTCTGAGTGTCGGCGACTTCGGACCTAACATTTACCTCATGCAGTTCATCTTTGCCTTGGTGCAGCTTCTCGCCCGTCTGGTCACTTTGCCGCTCATCGGACGTTTCGGAAGGCGAGCGTCTCAGGCCGTCTCATTACTGTTGGGTGGACTCGCCTGCCTGTGCCTTTTCTTCGTGCCAAAAGGTGACATCAACATGCAAGTATTTTTCGAGATGCATGAAACAATGAAACATTCCATACAGGCTGTATGTTGCACTGGGATATATTTTCACATTGATGAAATTGATGAGACACATTATCACTATCCGATTAAAAAATAAATAAATAAATCAGCTTCGAATTTTAGCAGTTTTATTTAAAAAAAAAAACTGAAAATTTGATGAGACATGCTTTAATTGGTATCTCATTAATTAAAAACAAAACCGTGGGGGGTGAGGGGGGGCAATTTTGTATGCTCATTGGTTCAGAGAAATTAAAATCGGTGTACCCTATGCATTATACTGCCCCCTGATGGCCAATGTACACACAACAAAACAAGCAGCATTCTACCGTAATCAGGCTGAAATTGGATGTGCACGCACAAACATCTAAATAAGTATAAAAGGAATGCCACACATTTCATCACAATGACAGAATGCATCGTCTTTTCAGAGCTTCCTGTTGTCATGACGGTCATATCTGTGTTTGGGAGATTTACATCCGGTGTTTCCATGGGCATCCTGTTCATTTATACAGCAGAGCTGTACCCCACCACGCTAAGGTAAGGTCCATTTGAAATACGTGCAGTTCTAGGATTTTGGGGCAATTCTTTCTATCGCTCAAGCTGTATAGTACACACCAAATTACAAATGCCATTCTTTTTTTTCTCTGAAGATAAACAAATAATCAAGGATGACGGATCAGAAAACTGTATCCCCCTGTCACTCATTTTTATATATTTTTTTAAGTGTTAGGGACTCAAGAATACATTATATATCTATCTATGACATTTTGGAGTTATCGGAATCTTGTTCTGATACACATCAGAATTAGCACAGGCCTCAAACAAATCAATATCAATTGCGACCTAGCATCAACCGTGATTATAGTAATGACGCCAAAAGACATTCTCATATCAGATGTAAAAACATGACGAACAAAAATTCAAAAAAAAAAAACAAAAACAAATCCACACTACGTCATGCTTGCTGTTTGCGTGTGGGCAGGCAGAGTGGCATGGGCCTCAACAACATGTGTTCCCGGCTGGGCGGCATCCTGGCCCCCCTGATAAAACTCCTGAGCATGTACCACCACAGCCTCCCCATGCTAGTGTACGGCATCGTGGCATCAAGTGCGGTGGGCCTGTCTCTGCTGCTGCCAGAGACCCTCAACACTGAACTCCAGGACCACGCCCAGCTACAGTAAGGCCTTTTGGGGGGAAGGAGGAGAAAAACAATTGATTGATGATGACATTTTCATCTGTTTTTATTTATTTTTTTTTTTAATTTGCAGGAAACCCGAGATGGGAAAGACGAATGACAAATGGGAAAAGCAAGAGAAAAGCCACGGCAAAAGCACTGCATTGTAGTTACGACTTGGTTACCAGGGCGAGTTTGGCTCATACTCGCAGAGCACCTCACGTTTCCAATCATTTTTGAACTTTTGATCAGTGTTCTCCATTCCTACATTTTTTTTGTGGGTCTTACGTTTGTTGCACAGAATCCCCCACTATATTGTTCGATGTTTTTTGATTTTTTTTTTTAACCATTTGAAAATAACACAAGGTCGAAGTCATTAAGACATGTCCCAGCTGTTTCAACAGTTGACTATACACAGTATGTTTATCGGATTTGTGCGCTTATCGTATTTTATGCTATTCATGATATCGTACTTGATTTTGAAGTTTATGTCTGAATTCAAATCGATCTGTCATGACCATCATTTCTCGAGAATGACGCTCACTCGTGTATAGCTGACATTTCTTGCGTTCATACAGTTATTTTTTGGGCAGCGTCAAGACAAGTTCTCTTACCTTGCTAACAGTTTCCGACGTCACCGCTCGCCACTTCCTGTTGCGGAGCCTCTCACACGATGTCCCAAAAATAAACCAAAAGAAAGAGCGTTAAGTCCAATACAAATTCTCTTGTCTCCTAAATGTTTCTGGAAAGGTGCACAAATTTAGCCCTTTATTTAATTTGACTGGCCACATGCTATGCACAGGACGTTGCATACACATTTTAATAATAATAATAATAATAATACATTTTATTTGTGGGCGCCTTTCTAGAAACTCAAGGACACCTTACAACAAGCAGTTAAAATCACGAGTACAATGTTAAAAAACTACATCAAATAAGATAAGAAAAAATACAACAAAATAAATAAATAAAACAATGGCTTTATGGTCTGAGTGAATAGGCTTGTCGAAACAGATGTGTTTTGAGGCGGGATTTGAAATGTGTTAATGAGGCTGTATTACGAAGGTCAGCGGGGAGTGAGTTCCATAGCTGGGGAGCAGAGCGACTGAAGGCTCTATTTCCCATGGTGACGAGGCGAGCAGGGGGGACAGAGAGGAGGACAGAGGAGGAGGAACGAAGAGAGCGGACAGGCGTAGGAATATGGATGAGGTCAGATAGGTATGGAGGGGCTAGGTCATGAATGGATTTGAATGTGAGTAGCAGGATTTTATATTGAATGCGGTGTAAAATGGGAAGCCAGTGGAGATGTTGGAGGACAGGTGTAATATGGTTTATGTATGGCGTGAGTGTGATAATGCGGGCGGCTGAATTTTGGACCAGCTGAAGCTTATGGAGGGTTTTTTGAGGGAGACCAAACAGAAGGGAATTACAGTAATCGAGTCGCGAGGTGACGAGGGTGTGTACAAGTATAGCAGTGGACTGAGGAGTGAGAGAAGAGCGGAGCCGGTGGATGTTTCGAAGATGATAATATGCAGAACGAGTGATGTGGTTGATATGTGAGGTGAAGGAGAGGGTGCTATCAAGGATGACACCCAGACTCTTGACCTGAGGGGAGGGGGAGATGGAAGAGCTTTCGAAGGGAATGGAGAAGTTGTTTATTTTGTTTAGATTGGATTTAGTGCCTATAAGGAGGAATTCAGTTTTATTGCTATTCAGTTTGAGGAAATTTGAGGTGAACCAAGATTTTAATTCCTGCAGGCAGTTGGTTAGGGAGGATGGTGGAAGTACGGTATTAGGTTTGGTAGAGATGTAGAGCTGGGTGTCATCCGCGTAGCAATGAAAATGAATGTGATGTTTCCTGAAGATATTACCCACGGGAAGAAGATAGATTAGAAATAGCAATGGGCCAAGGACAGAACCCTGAGGAACACCTGAAGTGAGGGGAAAGGGGTGAGATCTAAAACGTTTGAGCTGGATAAACTGGGTGCGGTCAGAAAGATAGGAGCGGAACCAGGAGAGGGGGATGCTGGTGATGCCAATGGAGGAGAGTCTGTCGAGGAGGATGGAGTGAGAGATGGTGTCAAAGGCTGCACTGAGGTCAAGCAGGAGGAGGATGGCGAGTGAACCGGAGTCAGCAGAGAGAAGAAGGTCATTGCATATTTTGAGGAGGGCAGTTTCAGTACTATGGAGGGGACGGAAGCCAGATTGAAATTGTTCGTATAGCTTATTGGAGGAAAGATGGGTGTGAAGTTGAGCAGCTACTGTTTTCTCTAGAAGTTTGGAGATGAACGGAAGGTTTGATATGGGACGAAAGTTGTTCAAGTCGCAGGGATCAGAGCCAGGTTTCTTCAGTATGGGAGTGACAGCAGCAGTTTTGAGATGAGATGGTACAATGCCAGTAGAGAGGGAAGTTTGAATAATGTTAGTGATGAGAGGGGAGAGGGCCGGGATAGAAGCTTTGACTAAAACAGTAGGGAGAGGGTCAAGCTGACAAGTAGAGGATTTGGACTTCTGGATTAAGATGGAGATTTGGTGGACAGATGGGGATGTGAATGCAGAGAATAGGTGGGTAGGAACCGGGGAGAATGGAGAAGGAGGGTTAGGAGCAGCTGAAGGGGTGAGTTGCTGGTGGATAAGTTGGATTTTGGATGTAAAAAAATGAGGCCAGAGTATTACAAAAATCAGTGGAATAGAGATGTGAGGGAAGAGTGTCAGCAGGTTTAGTGAGTTTAGAAATGAGTGAAAAGAGTGATCTGGGGTTGCCTTCATTGGAACTGATTAATCCAGAGTAGAAGATTGATTTGGCTTTGGATATTGAGTCCTTGTAATGGAGAAAGTGGGTAGTGTACATTTCTTTATGAATGGCGAGTCCAGTTTTTCTATATAATCTTTCAAGTTGACGGCCTTTTGATTTAAGTTGTCTGAGGGTAGGGGTAAACCAGGGTGCTGTTTGGTTGAAGGAGACAGTTCGGGTTTTGAGTGGGGCCAGGATATTGAGAATGTTATGGAGATTTGTATTGTAGTGTGTCAAAAACTCATCTGTTGTAGAAAGACAATCAGTACTGGGGAGGTTGTTGATAAGTGATTCTAAATTGTCCGGGTTAATGTCCTTGATTTTACGGAAATGTATAATGCGTTGTGGGTTGGATTTGAAAAATGACAGGTTAACATTGAATGAAAGCAATAGATGATCTGTGTATGGGAGGAGATCGGTTTTACAGTTTGTTGGTGATAATCCAATACAGCAGATCAAGTCCAGAATATGTCCTTTACTGTGTGTGGGAAAGTTGACATACTGTTGAAAACCAAAACTGTCCAGACAGGAGGTAAAGTCTTTGGTAAGTGAGTCATTGATATTGTCCATGTGTATATTAAAAT
Organism: Hippocampus zosterae; assembly: GCF_025434085.1. Classification (NCBI taxonomy): domain Eukaryota; kingdom Metazoa; phylum Chordata; class Actinopteri; order Syngnathiformes; family Syngnathidae; genus Hippocampus; species Hippocampus zosterae. The sequence continues at coordinate 9,439,249 of NC_067470.1, forward strand.
CTCCTAAGAGAATCACATTTGGTGATAGTGTATACAGATGAGTGAGGAGTGTAGTAATGTCAGTGATAAAATTCTTGTTTGGTTTTGGTGGACGGTAAATAGTGGCAATCAGTGTGGGAGTTGATCCAGAGAGCTGTATAACAGTCGCTTCAAAAGATAAAAAAGCAGGCACATTTACAGGTGCAAATTTCCAATCCTCGCGCAGAATCATCGCGAGGCCGCCTCCCCTCCCAGTCGTGCGCGGCACAGCGTGATAAACAAAGCCCGGTGGAGTAGCTTCATTAAGAGTACCATAATCATCTGGCTGCTGCCAGGTCTCAGTCAGACACAGAATGTCAAACTCACGGTCTGTCAGGAGGTCGTGGACGAACTGGCCCTTGCTCGTAAGGGAGCGGATGTTCAGTAGGCCAACGTTGACAGGAGTGCAGCTGCGAGCGACCGCGATGCTATCCGACCTCGGGACGCGTGTCAACACAGAGGCATCCGCACGGCGTCCGGTGTTCTTCCGTGGGCGGCGAGCGGTGGACCAGAACGACCTGATGGAGCTGGAGTTGTCGTATTGATAGTTTCGGCGTGAGCCCCGGTGAGTGCACCTTCGCCGGGGCACGTAAAGGATGTCCGGGTGTTGGAGCAGAGCAGGCGGTGGTGGACCGTGTTGATTAAAGTTGAGTTTGAGCTCAGTGGCTGCATATTGGTGAAGCGCTTCCAATGAGTGGTGGAAAACACACAGAGCGAACCAGCAGAAAGCAAGCCACTCACAGCTGATTGACATAGCCGGACCGGAGTAATGAAGTCGGGAAGCGGCAACAGTTAGTGGGTAAGCTAGCCGCTAGCCGCAACTCAACGACAACTCAATACTCGATGACAGGTAATGACAGTTCGGCCGATCGAGTGTGGATTGATCATTGTTCACTCGGTGACCATAAAAGCAGGTCGACATAAAATATGTCGGCTATAAAAGATAAAAAATTGACATGAAATGGACTTAAAAATCAAAAAATCACGGGGAGTAGCGGCGTCCAAAATTCGCCAGCGTTCACTCCGGAAGTGACGTCATTGTCCACATCGTCTTTCCAGCTGTACTTGTGACATTCCCCCTTTCATGCACTGTAATCTGACAACATGATAAAATATCCACTGGAGTAACCGCCGTCCCTGAAAGGGTTCATTTCACTTTGGATGTGGCTGGCATTCCTGCGATATCGATCAATTGTATACAAGATGTGTGAAAAAGTAATTTTTTTCCCTGACGCGTCCCCACTGTCAGACTACCCGAAATGGAAATTAGCCAATTTGCAGGATTGGAATTCAGAAAGCCTTACGATATTTAATGAACACAGCAAAAATTCTATTCCATCTTTTTTACGGCATTGAAGCGGAATCCAAATGTGACGGGAGAGCGAACACCGCCGGACCTCTTGTGCTTGCGTCGATCGGTTGCAAGTCACGTGATAAGGACATCACAGTTTGGCGAGTTGATCTCTTAGCTCCAAACGGGCGATGGTGGACAAGTGCACCTCATCGGGTCCATCAGCGATTCGCAGCGTTCTTGCATAAGAATACCTGGTGGGGGGTGGGGGACCTTTATCGTATGACCATGTCTGACAAGGAAGCATATGACACCAATTTTTCAAATCTCTGATTGATGTTATTGATTGTTCTTAACTCCCCAAAAGCACTTGGGAGATGCATTTTGGACGAAAAGTGCGAAAGAAATGATTTTTAGATGCTCACATCTGCGCCAGAGGGAAGTCTCCAGAGACGCCGGCACCTCCGAAGACTTGGATGGCACAGTCCACCACTTTGCACGCCATTCTGGCCGCCGCCACCTTGATCAGTGCAATCTGCGCAGATGAAGCGCGCGCGCGCGCACACACACACACACACACACACGTGTTGAAAGCTTCTCAAAAAATAAAAAATAAACACACAGACCAAACAAACCGTCAGAAAACCTAAACATGCAAGTCTGACTTATTTAGAAAGGGAAATGGGTGCCCAGAAATTAATATTAATTAATAATAATATTATTACATTATAATAATATATAATAATTAATATTTAATTTTTCGTTTAAAAAATGTAATCAAAAACAATGGGTTAAATTCTGTGATTTTTTTTTTACATGCGTATGTAATAATAATAATAATAAGAAAAACACATTCAAAAAAATAGGCTAGGTTAATAAATTAGTAGGAGCAGTCAATTGTTTATCATGATACTTTTTCCTTTTCTGTGGCAGTTCTATCACGCAAAAAGCAAATCAATCAATCAATGAATTATGCTGAGCGTCAGACAATTTCACCTGCTTGCGAGCGGCGCGGCTGCCGAGCGTATCGAGCGCGTGGGCGGCGCCGAGCGTGAGCAGGCGGGTTTGCTCAATCGTGAGTCGGCACTCTGCGATCCAGTGCGCGACCACCTCCTACACACACACACACACGTCACGTCACGTCACGAGCTGTCCATTTAGGTGTCGACAAGCGGCTTTTCAAGGGAACGTGGCCTACGTGTTGGTAGAGCTTTTTGCCAAAGGCTTCCCTGGAGGCGGCACGCCGGCACAGCAGCTCCAGCGCCATCTCAGCCAGGCCCACGGCTCTCATGCAGTGATGCAGCCGGCCCGGACCCAGACGGCCCTGAGCGATCTCAAAGCCTCGGCCTTCGCCTACCAACAAGGGACACGGCGGTTAGAGAGGAGAGACCCGCCTTGGCTGCGATAAATATTTGAGGACTCTTAACATAAATGTTTGGGGGGGGTCGCTCAAACCACTTCCTGCTGCCACCCACCGAGAAGGATGTTGGAGGCAGGGACACGCACGTTTTCGAAGTGCACTTCGAAGTGGCCGCCGTGGATGGCGTCTGGGGAGGGGAGGCATGGCAAATTTTGGTTGGCATAAATTCCACAGTGCACATTTCATTCAGAACATTACGTAATGTGATCCAATACAATAAGTCTTTTTTTTTTATAAAAAATGTAAGACATTCTCTTGACCGCTAAACATTTTGTGGTTTAAAAAAAACAATAAAAATTACATGTACACCACAATCAATGCGGCGGGAATTTTGACTCCAGTTGGCAGGTTCAGCTCAACAGGCAGTGATGACAGAAAGGCCAATTGGAAGAGGAAAATATAGTGCATGACAAAATATTTTTGTCAGACTTTTTTTCCCCCCCATCATTCGTAAAAGTAACCTTGACTTTTTTTTTGTACTGAAGTATAATCACACAGTGGATTAAAAAAAAAAGTCTTGAGATGTCTATTAACATGCTGTTACATAATGTGAACGAGAAGCTGCGCAGGTGTGCCTCGTCCAGACACGGTGGCGATCATACCGTCTTGTCCAAACACAGTCAGGGGCCTGATCAATTTGACGCCCGCCGTATCCATTGGCACCAGGATCATGCTGTGTCTGGCGTGTCTGCAAGTGTGTTCAAACAGAAAATACTTTCAATCCCGTCGTTTTGTGGTTGCTCGACCGTTTAAGGAGGCGCCGATTATTTGACTCTATATCCTGGGCGTGGTTTTTTTGGCGATGAGCTCTCCCCGCCGAGAAACCAAACAAACGGCATAATGACTTTTTTGTATGGCGGCGCGAGGCCAAAGTTCACGCGCTTGAAGTCTCAATGACACATTGAGCGGCAGTAAAAGGAGAGAATAAAAACAAAACAACTCCAAAAATAATTTCATTCGTGGCCACTGGTCCACTTGGTTAAATCATTTGTTTGATGCAAAATTTTATGAGAATAAAGTCATCAGGTAGGAGGGGGGGGGGGGGGGGGCGTTTAAGTCACAATTTTACAGGAATTCAGATGTACACTCCAAAAACTCCAGAAAAACACTCCAAAAAAAAAAAAAAAAAACTAAACTACAGAGTCAATGGAGTCAAAAACAAAACCGACCAATCTTTTTGGGGTTATTTATCTCATCCAAAAGGTTGGGTCAAATGAATAACCCACAAAACCACACCACAAAAATTGCCTTGCTTTGCACAAAATTGCAACCTTGCCCCCCAAATTGGCTTCTTAAAAAATAACATAAGACAAACAATTGGTTTGGTTACGCAAGAGTTCCGTAGCATTTGTTTGCAATTGTGTGTGTGTGTGTGTGTGTGTGTGTGTGGCAGGCCTAAAGCGGAGTGAACTGAACTTCGAGGAGGCGATGCTGACCTGCTTCTGGCATCCTCGGGGGCGCTCCTACACATCACAATGGCCACTTTGCATCGAGGATGCCCTGCACCTAAAAAGGACCACACACACACACATTAGTTTTTTCCACCTTTGGAAACTCATCACGATGTGACCCTTATGTGTGCGTGCGCGCACTCACAAATGTGGCTCCCAGCTGGAAAGTCCAGCCGAACAATGTCGGATGGATGCTCGACCACATGCTGATTTACATTTCCCGAAATGTTCGCACAGAGTGGTCGGAGGTCTGCTTTGACGTCGACGTGCGGCTACTTGGTCTCAGAAGTCATCCGCAAAGTCACGAAAAAAAAAAATAGTCTTCCTGTTTTGATTTCCATCAAACGGGACCCCTGAGGGCAGGGTGCCATATGGACACCAGACATATCTGTCGGCACAATGCGACGTGCTCGGGCTTTCAGACACAAATTGAAGCGCTAATACTGTACACTCGAGCATAGTTTGGAATCTTTTGCATTGAGTGCGGTATACCGAGGCACGCTAGGATCCACCGTGACACAAGACAGAACGACAGAGACAAAAGCCGTCAGGTCCGAACGTGTCCCGGTCTGCACTGGAATGTGACAACAATCTTCCTCGAGTTGATTTTTGTTGACACGCTACCTTTTTTTTTCCCCCATCTGTTGGACATCTTCCCCATTTTGTCGATTTCCGTTGCTAAACGTCACCTGATTTTCCTTTCGCCGGCCGGGAATGTTGTGTTGCGTAAAATGAAAAAATTAGCCTTCTGCTTTGTCTCAGCACAAAAAAAAATAAAAAAGTAACGGACTGTGCCGAGGGTTGTTTTCAGAACACTTTGTTACGGTTTGGCATTCGGATATTGTAAAATTAAGGTTTGAGCAGAGCATGCTGGCGACCCTTTGTACGAGTATCAGCGCCGCACTGAAGAGAAAAATGGGGGGATTAAGGTTGTGATAACGTGCAATTAATAGATTTATTTCATGAGAAATAAATCTAAATAAGAGACCAGAGACGATGAGGATCCAAAAACAAAAAAAAGTTGGACTGCTGTGGAAAAACAGTTCCAGTTTTGTGAGTGTAAAAGGTCACGATTGACAGACCAAGAATATATCGATTCCAAGAAAAACGGTTGCATTTTTGAAGTCGCAATCATACAAGAGAAAAATTCTACGATGTGGCAAATGGAGGAGAAAGCTCTGACAAGAATAAAAGTTAGAATTACGAGGGGAAAAAAAGGTGGACTTTTCAAAGACTTAAGCAGTAACGCTGACTGAAAACAGTAGCAACAAGTTGACATAACCAAGAAATTGTTGCAATACACAAAAACAGAGTTTAAAAGATGACAAGAATGTACACTATTATTAACATTACGAAAAAAATCCTCATTTAAGGAGGCATCGAAATAAGACAATATCATTTTTGCAAAAAAAAAGGTTTTTTTTTTAATCAGGTCAAAATCGTCACGTAAACTTTGTCGAATACTCCTCATTTTATAAAAGTGAGAATTTATCCAAATTTAACCCTTTCATGCACAAATAAAGATAACCGGCCGCCACTGTAGTAACCGCTGTCGCCAAAAGGGTTCAAGTGCTGCAAGATAAATACTCAATCGCATTTTTATGAGAATAACATCAACATATAATGGGCGGGTGGGGTTGGGGGTGGGTCACTGTTTGTACAAGGCAACGCAACACAAACGTGGCCACTTTTGGCAGACTCATTCATCACAACTTGTCAGGCGTTGGCCTTCTAGATGCGCGTCGACTTACGAGCAAAAACAACAACAAAAAAAACTTACTCAGGAAGCTAAGCTGAAGCAGAATTGAGAGGGCGCACACACACACACACACACACACACGCACACACACACACACACACACACTGAATGGAGGGGCGTGCTCCAGCAGTTGGAGAGAGGAGGTGGCGTGTGTGGTTATTCCCCCCCCCCTCTCAGGCAACTTGCCTCCACAGACACAAAACACGCGTTGGATGTTTGTGTGAACGGTGGACATTTGATTAGCCGGCGACAGACAAAAGAAAGAAGAAAAAAAAAAACAGGAGGTAAGAACTTCTGATTTTTTTGTTTTGTTTGTTTTTGTTCACCTTGAAGTTGGAATGAAGGTCATATGTCAAAGGAGGTGTTTCGTGTTTAGTTTGCAGCTTATTCTTTGCCTTCCCGTGAGGCTATTGAAATAGAATTGTTTTCCTCCTCCAGAGTTGAATGAGAAGTCAAGGTCCTTTTTATTTTATTTTTTTTTTACAACCCAATCGTGATAACGATCATTTCCTCAACTGTGACATTTTCATATTGGTCGATTGGTTGTCAAACGATTAAAATATTTAATCTAATTAAAAATGCAACTATCATAATTAACTCAAATGAACTAAAAAATTAATCGCGATTACTCACACATTTTTTATCGTTTCTGAACTTCCTTTTACATTTTTTGTCCTATTTTTGCATTTTGCATATAGAAAACTGATTCATGATTCCATGTTGATGAGAGCATTAAAATGGGGAAAAATAGGACAAAAAATATAAAAGGAAATTCAGAAACGATAAAAAAATGTGTGAGCAATCACGATTAATTTTTAGCGAATTTGAGTTAATTATGACAATTGCATTTTTAATTAGATTAAATATTTGAATCGTTTGACAGCTCTAATATATATATATAATATTTTTTCGGGGTATCCATCAGAGTCTCAAACTGCAGTGCATCCTACAGAAAGCCCTTTGCATTATTTTATCCATGTAGCAAAATGGGGCAAAGTTACCATAAAAAAACTCATTAATTAAAAAAAATGGTGGAACCTGCAACCGCATTAATAAATGAGCATAAAACGACTTCCTTAGGCTCTTGTATCCCATCACAATCTGCAACCGTACCTAATACGGCGACGGGCAATTTTAATATTTTCTTGTGCATTCCTTCAAGAAAAATCATTTTAAATCAGTCATCTTAAGCTCGTGTTTCCAAGCGGTCTTCTGGCTGTGTTTCCCAAAACAAATCACTTCATCCAGCCTTGAATATGCAGCTGGTGACAGAAGGGGAAAATACTTGACATGTTTCGGAATGTTCCAATCATTCCCTTCATTGCAAAACAAAACCTGGGCCTCGAAAGCATTAAATGGCCGTCTTCGTGGGATCGTCGTGTTTTGCGGTCGGTCGTTTCTGATGCGTTTCCCAGGGTGGGTTTAAACGCCGGTCGTCATTGTGAGGAAATACGAGGAACAGTTCAAAACGGCTTCTGAGGATTACAAGCATTAGGGAAGCCATGCAGGAGAGATTCCGCGAAAGCCTTCCCGGTTCAACTCTTCATTCCCCCCCTGCTCACACAGCAAAACATGGAGGATTACTATTACCACGACGACGAGGAGGACGGCAGGCACAACGACAGCTACGACTACAGCTACGACCACTCGGTGTGCGACAAAGAGGCGGTGCGCTCCTTCGCCGGTGTCTTCCTCCCGGTCATCTATTCGCTGGCCCTGGTGGTGGGCTTGGCGGGCAACACCCTGGTGGTGGCGGTGTACGCGTCGCGCCGGCGCCTGCGCACCCTGACCGACGTTTGCATCCTGAACCTGGCGGTGTCGGATCTGCTGCTGCTGGTCACCTTGCCCTTCTGGGCGGCCGACGCCGCGCACGGCTGGAGGTTGGGCCCGGCCGCCTGCAAGCTAACGTCCTTCCTCTACGGCGCCAACTTCAGCTGCGGCATGCTGTTCCTGGCGTGCATCAGCGCGGACCGCTACCGCGCGGTGGCTCGCGGGAGCGGCAGGGGTCCCAGGGCGCGCCGGCAGTGGATCCTGGTTTGCTCGGCGTTGTGGGGCGTGGCCATCTTCCTGGGGCTGCCCGAACTCATCTTCTCGACGGTGAAGCATTCCCATCACAGGACGTACTGCACCGCCGTGTACCCGCCCGGCATGGGACGCCCCGCCAAGGCCGCTCTGGAGCTGCTGGAAATCATCCTTCGGTTTGCGCTCCCTTTCCTGGTCATGGTGGCGTGCTACTGCTCGGTAGGCCGGGCCCTGTCCCGAGCACCTGGTCTGCGCAGAGACAAAAAATGGCGGGCCCTGCGCGTCCTGCTGGCGGTGGTGGCCGTCTTCTTGCTCACGCAGCTTCCCTACAACGTGGTGAAGCTTTGCCGAGCGCTGGATGTCATCTACACGCTGGTGACCGACTGCGAGGTCAGCAAGGGCCTGGACCACGCCCTGCAGGTGACTGAGAGCCTGGCGCTGACCCACGCCTGCATCAACCCGCTCCTCTACGCCTTCATCGGGTCGTCCTTCAAGGGACACGTCCTCAAAACCGCAAAGCGTCTCGGCCAGCGACTCGGGAGTCGTCCCAGACAAGAGGACGGCGAGCCGGCGGTGGAGATGGCGCTCAACACGCGCAATCAGAACCAGTCGTGGTCGGCTTCGGAGGAACCGGATACCAGCACCTTCAGCATGTAAAGGCGCAACTAATTTGCCAACAATTCAGCTTTTTTTTTTTTTTAGACCTGAGAAAGGATAAATACTATTTTGGTCCGAGATAGCTGGAAGAGTGCGTTAAAGTTTTAAGACCGAGTAGTCTTAGCGAAAACAGTAAAACCCAGTCGAACAAAGCCCCGGGGTCCGGGACCGAGCCATCGGTAGGGCGTGGCAGAAAGAGCATACGACTACGTGAAAAGGTGACTCGTGAACTTCTGATAGGCGGGCGTACACTGTACGCACAAACCGATTTTGAACTCATTCACTCCCAAAGACGTTTTTAAACGTCTTTTCAGACTTGGTCTCGAATTGGCTGCTACTTAATGAGTTCATATCTTAACTGATTTGGAATGTGTGGGAGACCCCCCCCACATAAAGACGGTGGAGGGGGGTGTATTGCGTGCTTGTGCATGATCAACACAGCACTCACACAAAACACTGTTGCAGTTCCGAGACTGACCACTATGGGACCGCGTGTTATACTGTACACACACACAGCTGCTTTTTTATGCTTGCGGCTCACTTTTTATTCCGAAGAGATTGTCTGACTTGCATCTGGCTCAGCTTGGGACGCTTATTTACGATTTCAACAAGAAGCGAGGTCGTCAACTTCTGTCTCTTGTTCAACATTTAGACGAGGATTCCCATACATCAAGTGTTTGCAGGCACAGGCTAACCGTTGCACTTGGTCTTATTTGTACGTTTTGTTGATTGAATTAAAAAGACTAATATGTTGCTGTCGTGTCAATTTTTCCGACGAAGGACCATAATCGGTCCTCCAATGGTTGTCATAGTAACACTTGCGAGACCCAAAAGGATATTATTGGGAAATTCTGCTTCTCCCCCCCCTCCGCTCCAAGTTTGAATTTCAGTTCCAGGCATTTTGGCCGCATAGAATGATAATAGCTTAAATATGCCAGAGATGACTATATTTAATATGTATTTTTTAAATTAGTCCGGAGGATCAATCTTTAATCACGGCAAGCTCTGGTGATTTCAATAAGGTGGCTATTTTACAAGAGCATACATCTTTTCTTCCCTTTTCAACGGCAATTCATTCCAAATAGAAAAACAACACCAAAAAAAAAAAAAAAAGCAAGCTGGAGTCTGCTCCCGCCTTAACGGAATTCGACAGATTATCATTCTTTCCATCCCCGGTACCTGTTAGTCATCCTCTTTCCACCACGCTGGCTAAACTCAAAGGGTACACTGCAACCATTTGGAAGGGATCGCCGTGTCCTGTGTGCTGTTTGACGGGGAGACAATGGAAAGAAAACTGCTGCGTCATAATAAGGGATGCCATTGGAGAAACGCAATCCAAAGCCCGGGAGAGGACACTTTGGGAGGGGGGAACACCCTTGCGACGAAACTCGGTTATTGTCAACAAATGTCTACTTTTGTTTATTGTGAAACTGTAGCGACGCAGAGATGTTATGATTCCCTGGAGAATGATGATATCAACTCCTCCAAGGGCCATTTACGATATAAAAGAGCCGTCGAGCAAATGTTTATCATAGAATAGTTTCCTCCCTATTACTGCTTTAGCGTCACGACATCACAGGATTGTTTAAAACGTTCCCAAGCGAGAGATTTGTTGGATAGTGGACCTCACGAAAGCTCACACCCTCTCTCAGTCAAACAGGGGAAAGGGGGGGTTGGGGGGGCAAAAGCCAAACATACAAAGAGATTCTTGGGTTGACATCAAGGTCAGTAGATAATCATTTGGACGAGCACGATCAACATCTCCGACATGAATGTGAGCTTTGGGTGTTAGCGCTTGTCTCAAAATTGGCCTCGCCAGTTGGAAGCCCCTCGGAGCATGCGAGATACGGTGGAACCTCCGAGGTCGATATCATCGCAAAGCAGTTTGACGTCACGCAAAAGGCACATCCTTGAAATGCAGAAGGCAGTAAGTACAACAACAATAAAAAAATGTTTTAACCAATTAAAACCCTCAACCTGAAGTGTAAAGATGATGCCCTTAAAAACGGAAGTCAAGTCAAACATTTGCCTTTGCAATAATAGCGCCCCCACTATATTCCGATTCATATTGTTTGTGGAATGAGAGCTGAGAAGACTAATCCACATTTATGGCTGTTGTATGCTACAACGGCAGTGGAATTTTTTTTTTAAATGAAAAATGAGACTGGTCTGTCGTCAAATACTGAACAACAAAAGAAATTGAGACAGTGAAACCAGAGAAGAGCTCAACTTGGTGTAGCCCTCCCGGCGACGATGTCTCTCGTCTTAACGACGCACGATAAAACGCAAGATGAGATGGCTCAGTCCGTTGAGGGGAAAAACAACAGTGCTGTTCTCATGACAAAAACGACTTTCAGCCTAATGCCGACTTCTATTTATAAGAGTTCATTCCTCAATCATTTGTATTCTTCTTATTATTTTTCTTCACGGCTGGTCCATCAAAATGTTTTGAAATGAAACTGGTTAATTGCGACCTCCCCGCCGCCCTCCCGCCCCCTGAATATCATTCACGCCATCAGTTAAACGATTTTCATCAGATGACAACTTCAGCTGCTGAACTCACTCAAACATCCACACATCATAGGCCCTTGGCAGCACCCCGAAAAAATTGAAAGAAAAAAAAATACATTTGCACACGAAGTCTGCGACTGTCCCAAAACGACAATTTTTTCAAGCTGCTAAAAATAGAAAATCTTTTTTTCGGTCCAAGAGTGCCGGAAAACCTTCCACAGCCACACAGCAGAGGGGCCCCCAAGCAGACCCATAAACCAACTTAATATTTAAAGAGCACTTTGCTCAATCCAATTCAAACACGTCCAATAAACAAAATATGTTGACCCGGCCAAGCTGAGTCACAGCTCCGCTCAAGTGAGCACGCATGTCATCGGTCTCGGAAAACAACACATCCAGCATTGCCATCACGTGCGGCGTCACGTTCGCTGACTCATGTAAATAGAGACATAAAGAAGGGCGCAACTCACCGCTGCTCCACCACTTCTTTCCGTTGATAATAAACTGGTCCTCCTCTCGGTGGAGACTGCAGGCCATGTTGGTCGCGTCGCTGGACGCCACGTCGGGCTCTGGGGAACCACGACTCGGTTTGAGATTCGCCGAGTGTGAAGGTAATATACACATTTGAACAATGCAGTCAGTGAAGACAATTTTAAGGATAATTAAGGCCTTCATTACAAAAAAAAAAACAAAACTAAAGCAAAAAACTTTTGGAAGCTTAAAAACAGTGACTCATTTTTTTCTCTCACTTCCATTGTGCGCTTTCTGGTCGTTTTGCAGCAAAAGAGACTCATTACGGTCATTACATCTCAGACACGTTGTCCTGACACCGTGTCCTTGAAAATCAGCAAAACATCCAGCAAAACGATACACAGTAATGACGTGTATGGAAAAGGCCCGGGGGGGTCGGGGGGGTTCACACCCGCTCTGATTAACTCGAGCCAGCAGCTGTTTTCTCGCAGCATAGCAACCGAATGGGACGGGAACACTGGGAGAAACGACTCAGGAACGCTCGTCAGAGAACCGCCCAAAGATTTTTTAAGAAATAAAGCGCCGCCAAAAAGAGCATTCGCTATAGCCCTCGAATGAACAAACGCGGCACTCGCCGGTCACGCAAAGGCGTCCAGTCACCTGTCATGCAGAAACACGAGCGCATCTCTCCTCTGAGCAGAGGCTCCAGCCACATCTTCTTTTGTTCCTCGCTGCCAAACATGTGCAGCACCTCCATGTTGCCCGTGTCTGGTGAAAGCAAAAGTCAAGTGTCTCGCATATTCAGAGCACACGTCCAAAGTGGCGGCCATTTTTCAATCAACATGAAGTGAGCACTTCAAAGGCCTCTTAAACTCTTGTTACATTGCGAAAAGAAATCATTGACACTGTCAGTGTCTTCACAAAGATGAATATCATGAATTATTCATCACCACATATAATTACGAATAATTGGAGCACATTTATTATTTAAATATCAAACTGGGAGGGATGAAGAAGTGGCTCTCAGTTTCAAAAAGGTTGGTGACCGCGCTAAATTGTCCTGGCATGAATGGCCGTTTGTCGAAAGGGGTCGGCTTCGGTTCATCGTGTCGACAAGTACTATATAAAATGGATGGATGGTTTGCTTTTGGACCAGCCCTGGAAATGAACCTTCAAATGACACACGTCCTGTGTCTTTTTGGTCCATTCATCCAAGTGGGACTCCCGCATCCGCTTAAAGAAAACGTATCAATCAGTTTTGGTGAACTTCCTGAGCCGCCGGTCGTGTCGATGGGGGTGTGTAGGCGTGCAGAATGTTTACCCGGCGCCTGGCAGTTAAAGACTTCCGGAGCAAAGAGGCAGCGTCCGGTCTCCTCGGCGATGTAAGCATAGTCCAGCTGAGTTAGGCCGCTGGCCGCCGGCAGGAAGAGGTTCCACAATCCTGTTTCTCGAGCTTTCACCTGACCACACAAACACATTGGCGCTATTGCGCTGTGGTGATCTGAAGTTGGGACTTCAGAGAACCCAAATCATTTAATTAAGCCCCCTTCAGACCTACCTTTAGATCGTCTATTATTTGGGGGGTGTTCCATCTCAGCGGCGAGTGAGCGTATTTGATGTAGTACTCCGTGACTTCCTGCATATTCAAACATGCCGTGAAACTCTTTGACTTTCTTTCCTTTCATCGAGCACAAAAGAGAGACAGTGATGGTGCCGGGCCAAAGGTGATGACTGGGCACGTTGTATTATATGCGAAATCAATGGAGGGCTTGTTCTCTCGCCCAGAGAATCTGTGCTAATCAACTATCAAGGTCCAAAGGTTGAATGGGAAAAGAGGGGGCCCCAAACAATGGGCCGCTTTGTCTCGGCGCTGACCTTCTGCGCGGGAAGCACGTGTTGTCTCATGAAATCCTTCACCTGCCCGAGCACCGCCCGGCCCTTGGCCGTCTGCAGAAAGAGCCCGGCTTCCGGCTCAGTCACCGGAGGCCTGGGGCGAGGTCGGCTGCAAGGGCAGACGAGCAAGACGCAAGTCAGCCGTCACAAGCGGAAGCGGCGGCAGCTGGATACGGAATTCCAAACATGTGATTCCAATCTTTCCTGGCAAAATCTTTCAGCGAGCGGCAAGTGGAATGAATCGGATTTCCGTACCGGACAATCATTTGCGGTGGTGTCAAGGGGAAACGTGACACGGGAATAGAGCAATAACAAACCTCTGCGCCAGCTGCAGGGCGAGCACAGCCAAGGGCTCGACGCACTGGCCTAACTCGGCAGCATTTGGAGCGCTGGCGTTGCCCAGTAGGTGGCGTGCATGAACACCCTTGATAGAGAGGAGAAAAAAAAACAAGAGCGAATGAGAGATATGACAGAACGGATGCAGGGACTTCATACGGATTTTGGAAACTTGGGACTTGTTAAATGTTTTGGTGCCCACACAACTGCCCCCCAGAGACTCATCCAGTTGTGAAAAAAATGGTACATTTTACTTTTACATCCATATGTCATCAAATGTACAGAAATGTGTCGTGCCCATCCAGAAATCTTTGTAGAGTTATCTTTAAATTCACGAATTCAAAGTGAATGAATGAGAAACGCCACGCAGTCAGAGAATTCTTGACAATCTCAGACTCATTTATAACTCCACTAATACCTGAGCGATTCCTGCCATCTTGAACAAGGAGAGCGCCAAGTAGAAATTTAAGCTCGGCAAAGTGGACGGGATCCCACGGCAGCGTCTGTAAACGGAAATCAGGTCGTCCACTGTGGGAATACCTGCTCAAGGACACACGCACGCACAGAAACATTTCATAAGCTGGTCTATTGTTTTTATTTTAATATTGAGCTTTGTCTTAGTTCAGACCTTCTATTCCTTTCAAGCTACCCATTGAGCTCAGAATGTTGAGGCCTAAGGGCCAGTAGTGAGGCATGAGGAAATAGGCCAGGTCTGCCAGAGGCTGCCCAGTGGTAGACAGCTCCCAGTCCAGCACCGCCAACACACGAGCCTAAAGGGGCCACAACAACGCACGTCGGCCTGTAACAGTCTCATGAGAGAATGTGACAGTCGCGATAAGACGGCGTACTGTACCTCGGTCGGATGGAATATCAAGTTGTCCACTCGGAAATCTCCGTGGACCAGCGTGACTTCCTGATAGTCGGCGGGCAGATTGCTCATCAACCACACGGAGAGCTCATTCATGGCGGGGATGTCTCTGTGAGATGACGCCGTGTACTGTTTGGTCCATGTGGACACCTTGAAGAAAAGACATACCACAAATTTGATTCAAGAGGACATCATATTGTAAATGGACTTCTTTTGAATTGCTTGTATACAAACACATTGGGTCTCTACGAAAGGAAATATTTAGAACATTTTTAATGAATAGCTGAAAATCCTTCAATTACCTGTCTCCTACAGTATCCTATTCCTTTTCCATAACCATCCAGCTTGAGCGATGCCAGGTCCAGTGAATGCAGTTTGGCCAGAACTTCCACTGCTGCCACGTACAGAGCCGCCCTCTCTGCCGGGATCACTCCGGGCAGACGAAGGTCCCAAAATATGCGTCCCTGCTCAATTATCAAGTCCATTAGCCAACTTATTCGTTTACATTTCAGAAGTGCTGAATACCTTTGCAAACTCACCACAATGTGCTCCATCAGGTAGAACTCTGTTCCAATGATGTCTATGTCAGTACAGTGCAGGAGGGGCCGAGGCACAGGGAATCCAGTGGAATGCAAGGCCTTCTGAACACGATATTCCCTATCCACCTGAGAAGAAAAAACTTAATATGAATGTAGATTTATCTTGATACTCTTTATTTCTGTTGAAACATTCTATTTTTAATTTGTCCCCCTGTACTATTCTAATTTCCTGAGACAGTAAATTTGGGGTTTTGTTTTATTTTATTTTTTTTGCTAACTGTAACTATCAACTTTTTTTTATTAAAGTTTAAAAACATTCACTCCGCGTACTGATTGATGGATCCGTGTGTCAAATAGTTTTAACTGAGTGACAATTTAAAAAAAAAAACTTTTCATGACAGGCTACTCAGTTTTTTCGGTATGTAGGAACATGTCAACAAAATTACAATGCTACATTTATTTTCATCAAATGAAATGGAGGTCCAATGGTTTTGAAGTTTAAAATTAATGACAGTTCTGTTGCACAAGTATTATTATTCCTACAAACAATTTATGACATAAAGCGCAGGAACGTATGTCGTGATTTTGTTTGTAAATTTCTACCTTGTGGGCACCTGGTAACAACGCACCAGGTGGCTTCTTCCTCAAAACATAACTTTTGGAAGGTGTCTGAATCAGGAAAGTTGGATTGGACTGCCCCGCACTGGAAAGGCGATTACCATGTTAGCTCAAGAAAGTTGTCAACTTAATCGTGACCCAAACGACAAACTCACCTGTACTGTCTGACAACGAGCGTGTCGTCGTTTGACACGAACGACTTCGCAGACAGATACTCTTTAAGTCTGTCCTCGTCGAATTGATGCTGAGGCCGTACCGGAGTCGTCCTTTCGTCCATGTTTTAGTCTTGAAATGATAAGAAAGTGGATTAATTATTTTCTAGAAGTTGCTCGTCAACTAGGTCGCTGGCTTGGTCGGGTTATTTGCTCCTACGCACATTCGACTCAAACACACAAACTGGGGGGTGGGGGGTTAATTGTTTATACTTCAAATAATTGAAGATTATTGTAGTTTTATTTAAAACAAAATAAATACGCGTCGTGTGTTGTGGCAAGTTAGGCCGGATCTGTTTTGGTCACTGTATTTCCGCACGAACTTGATATGCTGTAACACACATCCTGACAGCTGATTGGACTTGTGAAGACGTGTACTTTACCGGGTCGATTGTTGTCGTCTGGGTGTTACGTACATGTATGTACATCCATTTTTTTAGTTTTTAATTGTTGGCTTTTGGGATCCCTTATGGCAACGATGGAGGAACTGAAGCTCCGCGTGAGGGAGTTGGAGAACGAACTGATCAAGTGTAAGCAAAAGCAATGCGCCACCGAGCAGCTCCACCGACCCAAAATTAAAAATATGAGCGCAGAAGTTGTGGATTCCAACCCTTATAGGTAATGTTTCATTTTTATACGAATTTTAAATGTGCTTTGGAGGTGCCGCGCCCTTTGGGAGACTGGTGACTCATTCAAGCTTTTTTTTTTTAACTCGTCCTTGCAGTCGCCTGATGGCTCTGAAGAGAATGGGTATCGTTGATAATTACGAGGTTAGCAATTGCTACCCTTGGACATCCCGTTCAAAATTCTGAACGTTTTGTGAAAATATTGTTGTCCAATGTGTCTGACAGAGCATCCGGACGTTCACTGTAGCAGTGGTGGGCGTTGGGGGAGTGGGCAGCGTGACGGCCGAAATGCTCACCAGGTGTGGCATCGGTAAGGTAATAATGCAAAGCTCTTTTCCTATTATGAGTTGATCAGATTATTATGTATACCTGCATTGTGCAAAAAAAATATTTTCATTATTTTTGGGGAGAGCTATGTGAAACAACACATTTCTTCCAAATAAAACGTAAAAGAGTCACAGATGGTGTTGTGGTGGTACATTACAAATTGATGAAAACTTGCTCATTCATTACTTTTAGCCATAAAACATGAGCTATTATAATCACATGTAAGTCTTTCCTAGTTCAAAATATTAAACTTTTAGAGATAATATAAAATATGGATAGGTTACAGTAGCAATTTACACTAAAGTGACATTGATTCCACTATACTACATGGACACAAAAAAAATTAAATATGATATTAAGATAATCGCAGTTCTCACCAAATTTGGATTTTCTAATGTATTCCTGTACTCTGCAGTTGGAGAGACTGTAGTTGCTCCACCTAGTCATTTTATTGATACAAGATAGTGCAGGTGTACCTAATGTTGTGTCCACATCTTCCCAGCTGCTGCTGTTCGACTACGACAAGGTGGAGCTGGCCAACATGAACCGACTCTTCTTCCAGCCTCACCAGGCCGGCCTCAGCAAGGTGGAGGCTGCTGAACACACACTCAGGTAACACATATTCATGGCATATTCAATAAAGTAATCATCAGAATAAAAACTTGATGTTTTTTTTTTTTTTTACCTGTTCTTGACCGCACCCTGATCCAGAAACATCAATCCAGACGTGTCGTTTGAGACGCACAACTACAACATCACCACCTTGGACAATTTCAACCACTTCATGGAGCGTCTCAGGTGACTTTTCCTCGCGTTCTCTCCTCCGCGCTTCGTGGAAGTGTCTTGACTTCTCTTGTCTTCTAAGTCACGGAGGCCTGGAGGACGGCAAGCCCGTGGATTTAGTCCTGAGCTGCGTGGACAACTTTGAGGCCCGCATGGCCATCAATACAGTAAGGAGTGACCAGCAAAACATTTTTTGGGGGTGGCTTTTGTGGGTGTGATTGTCAAACTCTCCACTTTGTGAAGGCTTGTAACGAATTGGGTCAGACCTGGATGGAGTCCGGAGTCAGCGAGAACGCCGTGTCGGGACACATACAGCTCATCAACCCAGGAGAGACGGCATGCTTTGCTGTAAAAAACTACACAAACAGATACACACACACCTTTTCCCGGGAGGCTAACAGCTACATAACTGCAATTGTTGATACAAAGTCAGTATTTGTTTTGTGTGATTGCGCAGTGCGCTCCCCCTCTGGTGGTGGCGGCCAACATTGATGAGAAGACCCTCAAGAGGGAGGGCGTGTGCGCTGCCAGCTTGCCCACCACTATGGGCGTCGTCGCTGGCATCCTGGTCCAAAATGTCCTAAAGTAAATTCCATACACAGTTGCACCAAAAATCATCCCCCACCCCCTACTTCTGTCACAACAGAAAACCTTGGCAGACTCTGTAGTATCTTTTGTGTTACAAAGGAGAGAAAATTACTAGAAAAGCTATTAGAGGGGGTAAAGTTATTACAAGAATTTTAGAAAATGTCATAATTAAAAAAAATATTCATTGGGAACATTTATTTTCAATTCTAAAACAAATACAGTATATTTTGTTTTTTCCACCCAAAAAAGCAATATAAAGTATTTTTCTAAGCACTTGCACTGCATAGACCCAAAGTTCGTGAATTAAATTATTGAATTCTATTTGAATGGGAATTAGTTTTTTTTTGCATTCAGTATTTTGTCTTATTTTAGAATTTGTTTTATTCTCAAGCTTTTTTTCGATTGAAAACATGAACATTTTTTTCAAAATTGTTTTCAAATTTGGGAAATGTGCCTTTTTATAGCAAATGTCAAGAATATAGAATTTGGAATAACTACATGAAAATGTGATTTATTTATTTTTAAAATATGCACTTTTTTATGCTCCTCGTTTTACTTACCAATTTGATTTCATTATTGCACTCACTAGTTTGAGTGGAAGGATCTAATCATGGATTTTTGTCGCTAAAACGGGACTTTGTCGGTTTCGCAGATATCTGTTGAAGTTTGGGCGCGTCAGTTATTACCTGGGCTACAACGCCATGCAGGACTTCTTCCCCAGCATGGCCATGAAGCCCAACCCACAGTGCAACGATCGCCACTGCCGGAGACAGCAAGAAGTCTACAAGGTGAAGTTGGAAATTTGATTGTAAATTTCCCCAGTGTGGGACAAATAAAGGATATCTTATCTCGCTGCGCTGATATTGACGCTGGATTTAAACTGCATGTGCCCAATTCTATTTCAATACCTATAACCGTTTTTTTGTGTGTGTGTGTTTCAAGTGACACGCATCCAAATGTAGGAAACAACCACTTATGCACAGATGTCTACATAATGTTTTTTTTGTTGTTTTTTTCAGGGAGAGGCTTGAATGTTATTTGTATTATGTTATCAGCAAATGGGTTAAAACATTTAAATCCAATATCAGTCAGGCCCTACTTTTGTGTAAATAGAAATATTGTGTTGCCTAATTGCACCATTTGAGAGCAAAGGAAAAATATCTGAATTGTTACTTGAAACATGCGATCCAAACCCATCTTAAATCAAGCCACAGCATTGCGGGTGAGCTAACATGGCACCCTGCTTGCAAATGCGTCCCCCCGCCAGGCGCAGGAAGCGGAGCGACCAAAGAATGAGACGATCCAGGTCGAGGAGGAGGAGGAGGTGCTACACGAGGACAACGAATGGGGGATTGAACTGGTATCGGAGGAGGCCAACGAAGAGACGCAGGCCGGGGCGGCTGCCGTTGCCGACCTCCCTGAAGGCATCACCGTGGCGTACACCATCCCGATGCCGGTCAGTTCCCATCCAACAATTACTGATAGCCTTAGAAATGTTGTCACTTTCTGATTTTGTTTTTCGTCGGAAACAGAATAAGGGTGACGAGGAGATGGTGGAAGAGACTGAACAAAGCCTGGAGGACCTGATGGCTCAAATGAGAAAGTTGTAGGCTGCGCGGTAGGCAAATTTAAAGACAAATACTGGATTTATCATGGCATACATTGGATGACATCCCATAACTGACCGTGAAAAAAGACCACAAAAAAAGGTGAATGCATGACATAAGGTCACAATGCTTCATATTGTTAACATCTCAATAAAGTATTTATTAGCAGGAATACATGTGGAATGTTGACTTCCTTGAACACATTATATTACAACACATAAAAACACAAACACACAGTCTAGTATTGCACTGTATTTGGACCATTCAACAATTTTGTAGTTAGGCCACCTAATGAAAGCACCTGCATCATGACGTGCTTTAAAGCAGACTCATTCAACTTCAGTGAGCTCTTTGCGTTTGAAGACTGAGCTCATTTTAATACAATACATGCTCCCATTTTTTTAACCCAAATGTGAGCAGGAAAATAACTAGAATTTCACAGCTTAAGAAATTGCACTTATTTTTTTGGAAGAAAACAGTTAATATTTTGGCAGTCAAAATATCATTTGGGTCAAAGATAAATACTGATATGTTAACCGTGACAGAAACACCACATTTGTTGGGTCATTTCAAAACTTCACTTGTAGCAGACGTGTGCACATTTTCAGCATGACGTCTCTGATCCACTGGTGAAAGGACACTTTGATCCTCTCCTCTTTCATCTATAACTGCTTCAGACAATATGTGTTGTGTTGTGTTATTTTCACTTCAAAATGGCGCCGCAAGAGTAGCTGCCTTTCCAGCAGCTCCTATATTTTGTTGTTCTACTTCTTCCTTTCATAACTGTGCTGCTGTGAATTGGGGATTTCTCCATTGCGAGACTAATGAAGGTTTTATCTTATTATCAATGCTGTTGTATAAACCTTACATTGGGACACTTACTAACCATTGTATAGCAAATAAGACAATAGATAAATCATTAAAAATGGTTGCAGTAACTATTATTAAAGGGAGTACATGTATTGAATACTATTTGGCCAAGTCACATCTTTCACAATTTAGTTAACAAAGTGCCTTCTCTCTTCTCGTTCGACCCGAGAGGCGTTCAAAGACGGCCTCAGAAAAATGGAAGTTAATGATCACTTCACTGTCACTAAGAAAAGCGAAAATAATAAACAAAACCAAAAAAATCAAGCGAGGAAAGTACTAAATAAATTCTATGGGGGCGTTTGTGAAAACACAACAAAGGAAGTAATAACAAACAATTCCGAGACAGTCCAGTCTCCTACATGCATGCAGCATGTTTCCTTCATTATAAGTTTTATAGAAGGCTCCAGACATATTTGTTTTGGTTTTTTTGTCCTATATGGCTCTTTCATTCAACATTTTGGGTTGCCGACCCCTGTCCTACCATTTCCTGAAGCAAATAGAAAACGTATTCACGATTCTGAATGACAAAAAGCTCTGTGTGCAAATCCACTTTTCCCAAGTGGTAGCGTGCCTGTGCACAGGGGTGACAGGGTTACCTGGGGCCGTGTGGTCCCCGGAGGCTGAACGTGTCGGCGCTGGACGAGTGGCGCGACGGCGCGTTGCCGCACGCCACCGATGGCTCCGCCTCCTTGATCTCCATGGCGCGCTTGTACAGCTCGGCTGCCGTCTCGAAGTCGCCCTCCTCGTAGCTGCAAAAAAGGAGAATGTCAGGCTAAGAGCTAAGATGGCAGACGTTCAACCGCTTAGTACCAGCTGCCACGCAAAGGACCGCACCTCTTCTGTCGCCGTTGCAAGTAGACCGCTACTTTTGAGTTGTGCTAAGTCTACTGTGTGCAACTGAGGAAGTAAATTCCGAGTGCGTTTCACACACTTGGCCGAAAAATGTCATTCTGATTGTTATGACTGCTTGGTGGAGGTAAAGTGTTTTTGCGGTTACATACCTGAGCACCGCCAGGTTCTTGAGAGTCTCCCCGACGCGCGGATGCGAGCGTCCCAGGCTATCTTCGTACACTTTGAGCGCTCGTTCATAGAGAGGCAAGGCTTCGCCGTGCTTCTTCTGATAAACATACGCAAGCACAGCATCACGTGACCATGTAAAAATATATATTTTATACATCCGCGTGTGTGTTAATTAGGAGAGCAAAAATCAGCGGTCACCAGCTGACAGTAGATGACCGCCAAGTTAACCAGTGCCGTCGCTACGCTGGGATGTTTCGGCCCAAAACTCTTTTCCCGGATGTCCAGTGAGAGCTCGTAGAGGGGCACCGCCTTCTCCAGCTTCCCCTGCATATACAGTACACATATTATAGATTTCTATGTATCAATTATTTCGTCAATCACTTACATCAACATTTTGTAGAGCTAAGTGGCAGCACCTACTAATTTCTTTCTGCTATTTGAGGTGAGGCTTTTATTAATTTTTTCTAAGTGACGATCTTTTTGAAAAAGAGGCTACCTTTTCAGGCTATTCTGTAGACACTGCGAATAGTTCATTGACCTAAAATCACGGCGTGTCAGTTTTTTCGTTTGTTGTACAATGAAGTATTTAGTTGAGAAGAGTGCTTTAATTGTACAAATGCTTGTGTAGCGATGGTGAGTAATAAAGAAAATTCCAGCCAGCACCCATTGTTATTTTTCCCTGATGTGTTTGTTAGGAGGTCAGGCATTAATTCATTTTTCAACTGACGATTACTTGAGGCATTTTTATATTAATTTGCTTTGATTCATGAAAGATGAATGAATGAATGTTTACACCTCACCCTGCGCTTATAGAGCATGGCCAGGTGTTTGAGCGTGTAGGCAAGCGAGGGGTGGTCCGGCGAGAGGCCCCTCTTACGGATGTCAAGCGCCCTCTCGTACATATCCTCGGCCGCCTCGTAGTCCCGCCTCTCTGTGTGCAGTGCCGCCAAATTGTTGAGGGACTGCGCGCAGTCGGGGTGGTCCGGGCCCAGGACGCGCTGGCGCATCTCTAGCGAGCGCGTCAGGAACACCTTGGCCGCACTGGTCAGAACGTGCAAAGTAGACGTGATGCGGCGGAAGGTCCTAGAAGGGTCGTGAGGGCGGGTGAAACTTACTCCAGGTTGTTCTGGAGGTAGTAGAGCACACCCAGTTCGTTAAGGGTCCGGGCGCAGTCGGCGGAATCGGTCCCGAGGGTGAGCTCTTCAAGCTGGAGGGCCCGGCGACGCAACAGAGTGAAGCCATACTGCAGCGCGGAGAACACAGGCAGATAACTCACCAGCGACAACATTAGGTACAGCTTCCTTGGCTGCTCTAGTGATAAACTGATTAATAAACTAACACGTCTGATGGTGTAAATCAAAACCAAGCATTATTTTCAGAAACTTAAGAATTTGGACAAGTGTACATTGGGCTGCCAGTGCTCACGAGGTCATTTCTTTTTACGACTGTTAAGTATCCTTTATAAAGTCCTTCACAAGCAGCCGTTTTCAAAGCACAGCTCCTCATTTTGCCAGATGTTTTAGAGCATTTGCACTCATCTTTCGAGACTCACAGAAGATTGTGTTCAGTGACAATTTAAGCTGTGCACCTATCGCCACAGAGTGGAGACACTCCTCCTTAACCCAAAAAATATATAAATAAGCCCAGCAAAAAATGTGTAATAAGTATCTGGGTGTTGGTATGACATGCCGACCTATTTTTTTCCAGTGGAAATTTCGTCTTTTTTTTTCATTGTCAACTGTATTTTTAACACGTTGACATTTGATCAATTCGAACATTTCCATTTTGTAGTATTATCGAGTTTGTAGTATTATTAATTCATTCATTTTATGTTTGAGCGTCATATTATTTCATGTTAAGCGTTCCTAAATTCTATTCTGTTGTTTAATGATTGCTTAGACATATTTTTATATTGATACGTTCCGATTGGCTGTGAAGGTAAGAGAAACGGGAAGTGATTTTTGTTACGAGAGTTATGTTCTCAAACGTGCTCCGGTGCAGACGTCTTTTTTTCCCCCCTTTTAATAAACTGCATTAAAGGATTCCATCTGTCCTTTTGTCATTCGTAAAGAAGAGTCATGCACTGAAAAACAACGAAGCCCTCAACTTACACTACTACTGTACGATAGCAGTACTTCAATATTCACCATATGGCCTTTCTGGCGAGCCGTTTTCTGCCTGATCTTCATTGACCTCTTCCTGAGTTTCTCCGCCTGTTCATACCTAAATCGAGATAATGATAAAAGTATATCGCTCATCTGCATCAGTGATGCCGGCAGCATTGTAATAGCCACTCGCGGCACCAGCGTACTTGTTTTGTTTCTGGTAGAGTACGGCAAGGGACTCCAGCTCTCGTGCCACGCTGCCGTGCTCGGCCCCGTAGGCGTTCTCGCTGATCTCCAGCGCCTGCTTGTACAGTTGCTCGGCATTGCTGTACTTCTTCCACTGGACGTAGACGGCGGCTAGCTGATGCAGAGAGCGCGCTACGCTGGGATGGTCAGGGTCCAGGGCGGTCTCTCGGATCTCGAGTGACCGCTGCAGAGGAGCTACGGCCTAGCAGGGAACAAACAAAGAACAAGGTGGATTATACGCTATCATTTCAGGATGAACCAATACTTAAAAAAAAAAAAATGCCCCCCACCTGACTGGACAGGCCCAAGTCTTTGAGGAAACGTCCCAACGTCTCGTACAAGTTGGCCAGCTTGGTCATGCTGTCCTCACTTTCGCAGTTCTTCTCGTAATGCTTCAGCGAGTCAAAGTACTCGGTGGCCATGGAGCTTTTGTCCTTGCCCACAAACTGCCAGTAGGCGAGCAGCTCGGAGAAATGACCCCTGTAGATCAAATTAGAATTTTTGGCAAAGCAGGGCTAGTGGCGGCTTGTTTGCGCGATCCATTTTAATGAATCGAATTCTATCACGAGGTTACTCTCCTGACTTTACAGTACATTCTGACTTTATTTCAGATCAGCTCTTCGTGATTTCTACAAACTCTCCATAGAAAGGTCATTCTTTAGTTATTATTATTATTATATTATTGTGATTTCAACGCCTCAGTAGGTAGGAGTTGTACTTAAGGTCCGTGTGTGACAAAATATCAATCCAAAAACATGTGGAAAGTGTAGTTTTATTTTTTTTATACTGACTGACAGCCCTCAACATTAAACTCAGCAATAAATTAAAAATAAATACATTCACACTGTATGCCAACTGTGATTTAAGGATTATAACCACTCAGCCCCGCACATGACGATGGTTGTGTATGCATTTATGTATTGCATGGCGAGGTGTGTGGACTCCCGATTGTTTCGGAACCGTAACAGGTCACGTGACTGGTCTCGTTCTCATTTCAATATTCATACGAGTATCTTGACTATCCAGTATATCTCAATTTCAATACAATAAAGATATATTGCCCAGCCTATTTTAAAGCAACATTTTTTGAAGTGAGTTTCAGTAAGTTTTTATATGGTCCCTATTTTGCTGATTTTCTGCAAATGCGTGTGGGTCTGGAACATATAACTCATGCCCGGTCACAATTTTAAGAATTACGGTTAGCTTATGACAGCACGCGGACACACAAACCTCTTGTACAGGTTCTGGGAGACAAACAGGTTCAAAAGGCTCAATTGCAGTTTGGTGCGGTCCTCCTGCTGCTGGAGCAACCAAGGCAGCTCGTCGGCGACGCGCCACGTCACGTGATCATGACTACCAGAAACACACGTCCAGTGAAATGAGTGAAATTCACATACAATGAGAGAATGGAGGGTTTGTGCGAGAGCAAAGATGGCCGTCCGGATGCCACCTGAGTTGCTGGCTGAAGTAGTGGATCAGCTTCTCTCTGTATGTCGTGCAACCGCACCCTGCGCTCAGAAACTCCAATCTCACCGCTTCCCACGCCTGGTGACACAAAAGACAAGATTTTTTTTTTTCTGACCAAAGTGGATTGTAAATAACACATTCATTCATTCATTCATCTTCCGAACCGCTTGATCCTCACTAGGGTCGCGGGGAGTGCTGGAGCCTATTCCAGCCGTCTTCGGGCAGTAGGCGGGGGACACCCTGAATTGGATGCCAGCCAATCACAGGGCACACAGAGACGAACAACCATCCACGCCCACACTCACACCTAGGGACAATTTAGAGTGATCAATCAGCCTGCCACGCATGTTTTTGGAATGTAGGAGGAAACCGGAGCACCGGGAGAAAATCCACGCAGGCCCGGGGAGAACATGCAAACTCCACACAGGGAGGCCGCAGCTGGAATCAAACCCGGTACCTCTGCACTGTGAAGCCGACGTGCTAACCACTGGACTACCGGGACAAAATGGAATGATCCGAACAGAAATGCATTCTCGAGTGATTAAATGTTCGCCATGGAAGAACATTCCATTTCTAAATTTCAAGCTTCATTTACTTTTGTAGTAAGTATCCATTTGTCGCATTCATTTTTTAGGACTGCCCATGTGAACCAATGGGGCGCAGGTACCTGCAGATGTTGGAATCTGATGAGGCCGCAGTGGAGGGTGACCACGCAGAGTCTACTCAGACGAAAGAGCATTGACGCCAGCGCTGGAAATTCCAACTCTGGGAGAAGATCGAGAACCTCGGACTCACTCACTCCATTGTGACTGGAGTACAGCAGGCAGAGTATCTGCACACAAGATGAAAACAAAAGTCCGGATAAGCAGTGAGCGCTGATGTTTTAGATTTATTCGATTTTTTTTTTGTTTTCATGGCAGCCATATTCCATCTCCCCAAGTAGACCACCTCTCTCATGATGTGTCGCTCTTTGTCCGAGCCGAGGGAGTCCAGCGTCATTTTGAGCGCCAGGCGGTAGAGTGACAAGGTGTCCTGACACTGCAGGCACTGCTCGAGGCTCTTCTCCAGCGACCATCCTCCACTACACATTAAAAATAATAAGAAGAATGATTTTTTTTTTTTAATCGTGTTTGATTGGTAGCCTGGTTGTTCTCCAAATACTGAATAAAAAAAAAATTTGAGAACCTAGTGCTCATCCTTGCGAGCAATGTGACGTATAAAGCGTTGCAAGTCGACGCAGAACGGCAGTGCTTCTCCAACTTCTTCTCCTGGAGAAGATATACTTGAGTCACTCCCACCGCACTGAGATGGACACACATAGCAGTGAGCTGGTCCTACCTGATCTTTGGTGAGTCGGAGGTCCGAGTTAAGGCACTCTGCGTTTACCACACTCCTGACCTCCCTGGGACTCAGCGGGTCCAAGTGAAGAGTGGGCCACAACCTGTAGAGAGCCCATTATGTGCTTCTTAAAAAATCCCAAAAACAAAACAAAACAGGCTGTTCTGTTCAAATTGTTGCTGAATCTTTTATTTCCTGAAAATAAGTATTTTCAAGTTTGCAGTGACACCCTATGGAGACAGACAGGCACTGCTAAATGACGTTTTGGGGTTTTTTTTTGCATAAGTGTCATGAAAATGTTAAGGATTCGCCATGAAATACTTAATTAGTATTTGTTATGAACTGAAATGCATATAAATGTGTTCTCTCCTTTTTTTCTAGTCAACAGACGGCTGCCGTGTGTGACGTGTAGGACCGACCGCCACGCCTGAGGACACGTCTCCACGTTGACAGACACGACCACTCTGACGTTTACGGGCAGCGGGTCAATCAGCCACTTCATGTGTCTTTCTGCTTGCTGGGGAAGGAAGATAAGGCGCATGTTATCATTCTGAACTGAAATCACACGCTCAAAGCTGACGTGAGACCTGGATTTGGTCAATGGAGTCTATGATGATGATGATGTTGCCCTGGTGGCGCGCCGAGAGCCTCTCGAGCCAGCGGGGAAACTCCTCCAGGATCTTGCTGGGCTCCATGGACAAGCCCGAAATGGACCAGAAATGTTGCAGCAGCTACGGCACCGTCCGTCGGACAACAAATTCACTTGTGAGGTTTTGAATTTGGAAGATAAAACGAGGCAGGAA
This sequence comes from Hippocampus zosterae, assembly GCF_025434085.1. Taxonomy (NCBI): domain Eukaryota; kingdom Metazoa; phylum Chordata; class Actinopteri; order Syngnathiformes; family Syngnathidae; genus Hippocampus; species Hippocampus zosterae. The sequence continues at coordinate 9,467,095 of NC_067470.1, forward strand.
GTGATCTCACTTTCACCGTGAGGCGCTTGATGATGAGGACAGGCTCAGAGCTGGAGGACATGGGTCGCCCGACGAAATGGGAGAGGAACAAGGTGTTGGGGGACTGCTTCTGCTGCAGTTCGATCCTACAGAGGACAACAAATGCTCACGCTGCTTTTCCACACTTGGAAACAACACGGCGAGAAATGTATCAAATTGAGAAAAATTGGAGTTTTTCTTACCATTTGGCAAGGAGAAGGGACTTCCCCGAGCCCGGACCGCCTGACACCAGCAGAGGTGGCGTCGGAGGAGGGGTGGCGATCATGTCGTTGAGCCGGTCCACGTACTGTGGAGAACACCGCATGTCGATTCAGCCCGAGGTGATCGAGAGGAACTACGAAGGAAAGAAGCTCAACCTTTTGGAAGCCCAGCTGTGAGCTGGTGCTGCCGCACGCCTGCTGATAGGACTCCATCTGCTCCTGCTCGTCGTGAAGGTCCCACAGGACGTCGCCCGAGTCTTCCTCGCGACCCTCCTCGATGGCGGAGTCCTTTGGGTCCGCGTCCGCTCCCTCGAAACCGAGCAACTCCTACAGCAGAAAAAAAAAGGGTGACCTTAAAACTTGACGGGAATATTGCATGAATTGAACGTATGCATTCACGCATGGGGGGGACCTGTTTGATGATTTTCTCCAGCTGAGCAGAAATGAGGCTGGCTCCATCTTCAGCAGAACCGCTATGGTCCAAGACCTGGTCACATGTGCAACACATGTACCCCCACTCAACCAAAAATGGTCATGGTTCTGCATACTGCACCTTTATTTTAGCAGCCTTGTCCGCAGCGTTGACCCTTTCCAGAAGCTTCCTGGTGGGCCCGGACAAGTTGCCATCTCCTTCCGTCCTGAGGTAGAGCACTAATGGATGTCCATCTGGATTCTTCACAAAAGCCTCCTCGCAATCCTCCACGACCGAGCTGCGACATCACAACAGAATCACACGAGCCGGGAATTCAAACTGAGGTTTTTACTCAAAGTCGGCAGACTGGCGTTACCTGTTGACGGTGGATTTGAGGAGAAGCACGCAAACGGAGCTCCTCTCGATCTCCTGTTTGCGCGCCAATGCGAACGAGGCGGCGGCGTCGTCTTCGTGGAAGCAGACGTTCAGGTAGAAATGTCCCAGACCTTCACACAGCCTCCTCAGAACCAGAGAGTGTTTCTGTATTCAAGGTATGAAGTCATGGAGTGAACAGTGGACGACATCCATTTTACAGATCTTTTCAGATTTTTTTTTAAATGCCTGCAATAATAATAAATAAATAAATAAAATACTGGACGTTGACATTTAAACAGTGATCCCTCGCTATTCCACGGTTCGTTTATCGCGGCTTCGGTGCATCGCGGATTTTTTCAAACATTCATAATTTTTTTTCCCCCGCAAAAATCAGTGTCTAAGTGTCGTTTACTATGCGTGCTCGTGTGTGCCACTCTGCTCAAGCAAGGGTGAGTGAGTGTGTGTTGTTGATAAAAAGAGAGAGACAGAGAGACTTATAAGAACAAAAGCAGGTCTCTCCATCCTTAATTGTCTAAACAACATTAATTGACTAATCATAAACACGTCTGCTGCAGCCTGAGGGATCGCTGGCCTGTGTGTGTGTGTGTGTGTGTGTGTGTGTGTGTGTGTGTGTGTGTGTGTGTGTGTGTGTGTGTGTGTGTGTGTGTGTGTGTGTGTGTGTGTGTGTGTGTGTTAGTGTGCTCTGCTCAAGCGCAAAGGCCCAAGTGGGGCAAATATTTTTTAATATGTTAATTGGTCGCTACTTCGCGGATTTTCGTTTATGCTGGTGGTTTTGGTCCCCATTAACCGCGATAAACGATGGATTACTGTGTTCATCAATCCAAAATCTACTGCATCTGAATGCATCTTTTGGGAAAAAACTAACAAACAAACCAAAAAACAAAAAAAACAGAATTAGACTACATTTGCATTTGACTGCTATTTTAAGCCGCCTTAAATAATGTTAGAGTCCACAACTCTGTTCTTCCTTTATTACCCATACGGGTGACATCATCTCTGGTCACGTACCCGATATTTGTCGCCTCTTACACCGAGATCCCGCAAAAATGCCACTTCAGAAAACTTGGTTGCTCCCATCACGTGGATACACACCTTTGTAAAGATCTCCATCTCTGCTCTGGTCTCCGGTGTGCAGATGAAGTAGCAGCGCACCGTGTTGCTCCACAAGGCTTGAGGCACATGAGGGGACACCTGCAGCAGACTGGCCACCGCAGCATCCCAGTCATCTAGAAAAATGGGATCGCTTCTCATTAGGGCAAGATGGAAAAACGACTATTCTACTTCCGACAGGATGTATCCTACCTCAGCAGACTTTCGTCCTTGAACACCAGTCTATGCTTCAAATTCTGACATTCTACTCGCTTGCTTACCTCTGCTCACATTTGCAAAGGGGCCCTCTACGTCAATGAGGCTATGGGCGAACTCTGGTCCCCGGAAGGTCTGTTGCAGCTGCATCATGCTGCCCATAGAGGGCTCACTTCCCAGCACACCGCCATTCCAGTACTCACACTGGGTTCCAGCAGCTGGAGACACAAAACGCAATCCCCTGCCACAAGGTGTTGGAAGTTTTACCCTCCTCGGTTTTTGCACTTAAGAGTGGGTGGGCTTTACCAGTCACGGTAGTTTGGTTGTCGTCTGAATCGGAATCATTGGGACAATAAACTTGGATGCCCTGAGCTTGCAGTTGTTGCATTTTGGACTCCAAGTCCCGCTTGGCACGAAGGAGATCCTGGATTTCCTTCTCCTTCGTCTCCCGAAAGATCTTGCAGTGAACGAAGGGAAGGTTAGCATGAAGGAAAATATTTTAATGACTGGGACATACCTTAAATTGCCTCTTCACTTTATCCCGGTCATGCTCAAAGGTGGAAGCCCTCTCCATAGCTTGGTACTTGGCCTCCAAGGCGCTCTCCTTCTCTCTTAGGATCTTCTGGTAGGTCTTTTGCAAAGCCTGGGGTCACATTGAGGACATTTCAATGCCAAATGGCACATTTTCTCTTTGTTTTGGAGTGCGGGTTCTTGCAAATTTTGGTGGTTCTACTCATGATGGAGAGGCTGACGAAAATTGTGTTTTGAGGAAAAACTGATTAGATCTGACCGTATATTTTTTTGCAACCCATCATTATTTTGTGCTTCACCACTGCAAAATGTTAAGATTTTATTTGTTTTTGTAGTTTTAACCACAGTTGCACTGGACTAGTCGCCATATAGAAAGGTATTATGTTCAGGTTTATTCAAATAAAGAATTAAAACAAATGAGACAACATAGATGCAATGTCATTTTAAAAAAATCTGAATGCATTGATAAAGATGTGTTATATTTTTATAAAGTTCAATATGACATAGGGTGGCAAGATGGTCGACTGGTTAGCACATCATCCTCACAGTGCAGAGGTGCAGGGTTTGATTCTAGCTGTGGGCTTCCCGTGTGGAGTTTGCATGTTCTCCCCCTGCCTGCGTGGGTTTTCTCTGGGTACTGCGGTTTCCTCCCACACTCCAAAAACATGCATGACAGGTTAATAGAGCACTCGAAATTGTCCCTATGTATGATTGTGAGTGCGAATAGTCATTTGTGTACATGTGTACTGCGATTGACTGGCAACCAGTTCAGGGTGTACCCAGCCTACTGCCCAAAGACAGCTGGGATAGGCTCCAGTACACCCTTGACCCACGTGAGGATAAGCGGATTAGAAAATTGATGGATGGACAACACAATAGAGTGCTATTTGCCTTTAAAACAACACATTACAAAGACTTTAGGGGGTGGTGGAACAAATTTAATGTATTTCTATCCACTTCAGTGGTGTCTTGGTGCACTTAAGGCCAATATTTCTACTTTCACCAGTCTTTTTTAAAACACAAATATCGCGCATTTTTGGTAACTCTGTGTGACACTGCAGATGTATCCTACCTGTAACTCAGCCCTCAGCCTCTTATTTTCTTCGTCCAGCTTGGCCTCCTTCTTTTGCATAGACGTGATCTCGTTGTTCTTGCTGACGCGGAAGATCTCGTACTCCTTGCGCAGACGCTCGTACTCGGCGGCGTACTCGAGGTCCACGGAGCCAGTCGATTTAAAGCTGGCCCCAATCACCCGAGGTCCCCGGCGGAAGGAACTGCGCAAGAGCCGGGCTTTGGGCTTCACCTCCACGGGGATCTCGCACGCTTCGCCGCCCTCGCCCCCGTAGCCGTCCTCGATCACATCCCCGGGGCTGACCAGGGAGGAGGCCGTGCCCATGGTGGCTAAGGGGGCCTGTTAGACTTTTTGGGGAGTTTTGTGCGAGTAGCAGCCGTAAAAAATGTCATTAAATTAATTAACTAAGCCTGCTCAGAGAATAGTTCAGTTCCACCAAAACGCTGCACTCTAATTAGCGCCGACCATATCCCACCTGTTGCTGGTTTAGCTAGCGTTAGCATCACGAGGATGGCTCGCGGAAAAAGAAAGAAACATATAACGTCTGGAGGAAAAAACAGATTTAAAGGATAACCTGGTGTTAGTTTTAACTAGACCGCGATATCAGCAACGGTGTCACGTTCAATAATTAAACTAAAAAGATTCTTCTCAGCTTCTTCCTGGCTGTCCTGGTAACTAGCTGTACCTACGGGGACCCGCACGGGACAAAATAGCTAGAAGTCGATTAAAAAAAACAAAAATAATTATTTATCTGGGTAATCACGTCTAATTACCAAATCTGCGCCAGGCAAAATGAACAATATCTAAATATTTTCCACTATTACGGTGTTCTACGGTATGTACAACATTGAAAATCAACAATTTACAACAATCCATTTTCCCCCCAAAGACTTTGAATAAACAACTGATAACACGCGTTTGAATATTCTTATAAGTATGGGTATGTGGCTTCATTCAAGATTAACCAGGACACAACTGCCCTCATTTCAAGTGCAATAATTAATGCCATGTTGTTAATTTGTTGTATTGCGCCTTTTCTCCTCTCCATCACAAAACATGCACAAACATGCATTTGAATGAACACTGACGAATATTTGGAACTGTTCAGAATTCCTTCAATTTTGACAAAGGCCGCAGGCTTCATCTTAATTTAAAAAAAAAAACAGCCCCAAAGCATGACGCCACACCCCAGAGGGTATGCACACGTGTGCAACCACCACGTCATTTTTAAAATTGTTTTACAGTATTAAAAGATGAACATAATTTTGCATTCCACGGGTGCACATGGTCCATTGGCCGACTGAATTGTACCATACCTAACCATTTGTTTCTCTCTCTCTCTCTCTCTATATATACATATGTATATGTGTGTGTTTGTGTGTGTGTATCGAATCGTCTTTTGTGGAGGGAAGTTATTTACATACATATACATACAGTATATGATGAAAGTCGGCATTTTCAAACCTGTGTTGATGCGGAAGTTCCAGGTAGGACAAGTGATGTCAACACCTTTCACTCCTTTTACCAGCTTTTTTTTGCAGATTAAACACATACACAAAAAACACGCTTGTTTTTAAGCCTTTTATTCAAATCCAAAAATGGAAGCTCGCATTCCAGCAGGAGTGGGGAATCTTTTTCCTATTTTAAATGATGGGGAAAAAAAACCTGTAAGATGTGTCGATCAAACAACCTTCATGAGGTCATAAAGACGACAAGCATTTTTTTGAGGCTTTTTAGAACAGTTTGCCCACCCTTGCTTTCCAGGTTTCAATGTCTGCTGCTACTCAACATGGCGATATGACTTAAAGCTTTACAAAAACCAAACAAAAAAGAAAATATTTACATGGTCCAATCTGTGCAAACATAATTCTTTTATTTCTACACCGCTCTCCTAAGGTATCTGATGGATAGGCATGCATACGAATCATAAACTTTGGTGCGTTATTAAAACTACTTGTCTTAGTCGAGAGACAATTTACTCTTCTGTACATCCACCGTTTTGTTTCCTCTCGAGTACGGGTTACGTGACAGTACATGGGTGCGTATTCCCCTAAATTCCACCACCCAAAACTTGGATAACTTTGGCAAGTAGGCACACTTATGTTATTGGTCAGCGTGATGCTTCTTATTCTATTTCGCTCCCCAAATGTTGGCAGTTGAGACGCATTCACTTTGATGAGAAAAATACTCGGGTCTGTTTACAAGGCATTTACAAGGGTGGATACGCATTGACAGATTAAATATACTACGCTTATCCAAAGCTCTGGTACGAAAAAAATAAAACAATCTGTACACCCTATGTGTAATATAGTACATCTGATTCTAATGTAGAAGCCCCTTTCACACTGCTCGTATATTTTTTTTTACACTGTTCTGTACAAATAAACTGAGCTGGAATAGGACAAAGTATCAGAGCCGTAACAGAGGGGGTTACTCATTCTCTACCGGTCAGTTGCAATGAATGCAGTATTTGACTTTTTTTTTTCAAGGCAGTCGTGGGCCAGAAAAGCGTTCTCTGCTGGTTTAACACTATTTATAAATGTCAATATTTGCTCCATCTCCGTGGAATATTATATTAGTTCATTACCCACAGTCGATTTTCTTCATTTTGTAGTGTTTCATGTGGCTACATGTGATGTTGAATTTGTTCAGTCAGAGATCAGCCTCCATATGCTGTTGTGCCAATCTAATCTGCCCAGGGCCTTCAGACGCAGAGTAGCGATTTTAGATCAAACTTCAACTATGGTTATTATCGTTATTATTATTATTTTTTAAACATTTAAACATTTCAAATTTGCTTCAGGCGGCACGGTAGTCCAGTGGATCGCACGTCGGCTTCACAGTGCAGAGGTACCGGGTTCGATTCCAGCTCCGGCCTCCCTGTGTGGAGTTTGCATGTTCTCCCCGGGCCTGCGTGGGTTTTCTTCGGGTGCTCCGGTTTCCTACCACATTCCAAAAACATGCGTGGCAGGCTGATTGAACGCTCTAAATTGTCCCTAGGTGTGAGTATGAGCGTGGATGGTTGTTTGTCTCTGTATGCCCTGTGATTGGCTGGCAACCGGATCAGGGTGTCCCCCGCCTACTGCCCAGAGACAGCTGGGATAGGCTCCAGCACCCCCCGCGACCCTAGTGAGGATCAAGCGGTTCGGAAGATGAATGAATGAATTTGCTTCACATTAACATTCTCCACCATCTGATTGGTTGGTCAGAGCAAAACTTGTTAAGGGCAAATTCAACTGGCTAACCAGTCAAAGTAGCAATCATGTTTTGTCATGATTGTAGATGATTACCGGTATTTATATATTGTGGTTAGGCCCCACTAAGGGCCAAATTCACCGCCTGCCACTTTTTCTGTTACAGCTCTGATTATGCCATTTTATTTTGCATGGTCCCTGCGTGAAAGAGAACCCCCCCCCTCCCAAAAAACAGACAGTACAGTTTTTGCTGCTACACAAGAGGAGTTAGGGGGCCGCGTGGATTACGAAGGAGCTAAAGCGGGGCTAGTCCTTAGCCGCCGAGGCTGTCGGGATGCAGGATTTGCCGCTGCTGCCGTTGTGGGCCCGGTAGCTGGTGAAGCTGGGGGTGTGTATGGTGCGGATGCTCTTTCCGCCCGGGCCCAAAGGCGATAGAAGGGAAGGGGAGGTAGAAGAAGAGGATGAAGAGGAGAAGGAGGAGGAAGAATGGACTCGACCGTTGGGGGTCTGCGAGGAGAAGGAGAGAGCTTTAGCCGCGTGCTGCGAGGGGGGTTTGAGGGAGCCGTTGCACAGGGAGGGGATGTGCGAAGAGGGCAGGGAAGCCGAGCGAGCGTTATGGGAGGACGGGAGGGAGGACTTGGAAGAGGAGGACGGGTTAGCGGGATTAGCGGCGTCTGAGCCGCCTTTAGTAGCGCTAGGGTAAAAAGCGGGGATTTTAGAGACGGGTACAGCGGGGGAGGTAGTTTTATGATCCGCTCCCACTCTTTTAGTACTTCCGTTAGCCTGTGAAGAGAGATGCCAAAACACATTCTGATTGTCAAATAAAAAAGAAAAAAAAGTCAAACAATACACATACAAAAGTCTCTACAAACAGTGAAGACTAATGATACACAGACAACAATCAAGACAATATGTCTACCGGGATAACAGCAGGGGTGGGAATCAGTCTTGATATCACCACAATACAATGTCATCATCATGTTTTTGAAAACAAGGCAACTGGACTACATCACGTGATTTTGTCATGGTACATGGTCTCGAATTCTTCATGTCGGGCTCGACGAGGAAACAGAAGCAGAGCAAAGTGACTTCAGGCAGCTGAATGTATTCCAAAGTGACACGGAGTTAGCGATATCACCTACTTTTCAAAAAATAAAACTTCAAGGTGATGAAGTTAGTTTGATAATAACACTCTATTACAAATATTTCATGCTAGTAGCAGAGCAGGTTGTGGCTAACCTAGTCTTGTTGGCTGCTAATGCTATCTTCGTGTTGCTAGCGCTGCTATTTTCATTCTCTGCGGCGTTCAAACTACACTCTAAGTGTCTGCCATTATGAATGGCTTTCTTTGAACAGAGTTTAAAAGTCCTCTGGCATCTATATTTGGGTTCAAATTACAATTTGAACTGTTCATTTTTGTAGGCAATTAGATGTGTGTGTGTGTTTTTTTTTGCTATTCGCATTCATTCCCAATCCTGCGAGGGTTTTATTAAAACGCCACAGTTTGAAAATCACTGGAAGAGTTTCGAACTGGTGTGACCACCGTCCACCTGAGTGTTAAACTGAGTGGGAATACTCCATAAGACAGAAAACTTTGTCATTAACAAAGAAGTATCTTCAACCACAATTGGGTAGTCCAGTTGCCTTGATTCAACTCCTTTAATCGCCAGTCAAATCCCCGATAACTGTCCCTTCATCAACGTTGATATTTTGTCCCACCCGTACTGAACAGAGAGACGTTACCAGGAAACAAGATGCATACAGTAGGTTAGACTGGTAGGGACATCTCTTCAGCTTCCTTTGTTAGACGGAGTGTTAGATTCTCCCAAGAGGCTGTGGGAGACGTTTCAGAAGATGCACAGAAGGGTTTGGAGAAGCTCACGGAGACGTAGTTAAGTGGTGGGTGTGTGTGTGTGTGTGAGAGAGAGGGAAAGAGGTGAGAGCCAGCAGGCGTGGGGCGTGGGGCAAATTTTGGGCTGGCACTTATCTGCCAGGACTGATGGTGAGAAGATCAGGACGTGGTGAGTTGAGTTTGCCGCTTTTACAGGAGAAGAAAAAAGGTCTCAGTGAGGTTAAGAAGTGGTCAAAGCAGTTGTTTCGGGTATGCCAAGAGGTGCACGCTGAGAAGGGTGCGGGCAGTGTGGAAAATAAGCATCCTGGGTGGATGGGGAGGGGCGGGAGTAAGGAGTTGATGTTGGGGTTCGGCAACACTGTTTAGGAACTCAGCTGTGGTGGGAACTGGAAATGCGATGACCATTTTGCAAATGCGCTTCGCTTTTTGTCTGCCATTCGTTCCAGTTTTTTTACATTTGGTCACCAACACAGTGAAACCCATGAGCAGTGTGGACATGCACAAGCATACAGTACAGTGATGTTATGGGGTAACAGTCAAGAGTCAATCATGCCTTCCTGTCAAAGCGGAAACATCGATAGATCCACAATCAAAAGGTTCCCCCGCTTTATTGTACATGCCGCTCCCTCATAATCATTGTCCTCTTGTCTGTATGGGTAAGGCCCTACAGTAAAACTACCTGTCGGAACTGCCTTTGAGCGTCCTGCAGTTTTGGCTGTTTTCCTGCTTTGTCAGTCGTAGCCGGCGACTGCCTGGACTTCGCGGACAAAGGGATGGGCATCCGACTAGTGGGGGAAGCGACACTGGTATTCTGCAGGGGGGGGGACCCAAACGAAACAAACAAAAAAAACAACAAATAAAACAAAAGAAGGGGAAGGAACAACACAACGCATAGGAAGAGTAAGACATCAAGGCACTGACAGTCGAAAAAACTCAAATAAAACCCTGATCGTTAAAACACCAGTGAAAGACCATGCACCCATGTTGAACCTCACACTCAAAACAGTAGTGCAGCACATGCAACCAGGACAACTTTGAGATGAATCATCACCGAAGTGTCTTTGATTGCTGAAAACCTTTCAGCAATGAAGTGAAGGAGTTAGGTGGGAGGCGGGAATTGCCACCTCAAATCATGTCAACATGATTTTAGGTTTTTGTTTTTTACAGAGAGAGCCACGGTGGACTTTTCCGACATTTCCAAGTACCTGCGGAGTGGGATTAATGCTTTTGTCATTTCAGTGGGTAAGGTTGGAGTGAAGGTAGATTGGAAAGAGAAAGACCCCGAAGCCTTGTGGAGCGGCAAGAGCTAGAGAGTGACCTGTTGGATGGTGCTGGGGGTACTGGGGGCACTGATGGCGGTGGTGCTGGAGCTGCTGCTGGCGGGGATGACTACAGGGCGTGGAAGGAGCAGAGGTTTATGCTTCTTCTGAAATGAACCTTTGCTGGCCAGCTTTAGTGCCGACACCTTGGAAGTTGGAAGCGAGGCGGACCGCCGCAGCCCTTCAGACACTTTGCCATTCTCTCCCTTTTTCACCTCAGAGTAAACCGGCTCTTCGGAAGAAACGGGTCCTATCTCGTTAATGGTGGTCTCCAACTGTTTGATGGTCTGTTCTAAGCTGTCTAGTGTCTTGTACGTGTTCTTACGGATCTCGTTGGTCCTGCAGACAGAGTCCGAGTTGTGCCTCTTTAGCGGGGCGGGGCTCGGTGCCTTGAGGGACTCCGCTGAGGATTTTGAGCGCGAGATCTCAAATCTCTTGGCTTCCTTGTGCTGCTTTACAGTTCCGTCCGATTCCTCCTCATCCTCATACACGACCACCTGTAATGTCTTCTTTCCCGACTTGGTGCCCGTGCGAATGGCTTGGGTAAGTGCTGCGAACTGTTTCTTGGGGAATTTGAACTTGAACTTTTTCTTGCTATCCTGCTTGGCCTCTCCGTTCGTTACTCCAGTGTCTGTTGAGTCCAAAATTAATGACGACGATGACGATGACAGGCTGGTATGGTCTTCGGCGGCTTGAGAAGAAGTAACCTGTTCGCCGTCAACTGACCCGGGCACCCCGGTTTTCACCTGTAGCCCGCCGCTCCTGTCAGTGTCCGACTCCTCGCTCTCCTCGTCGATGCGCTCCGCCGCGAGCATCCGGTCTAGTTCCTCTTCGCACTCAAAGATGGTGGAAAGGCGTTTGTAGGCGGCCCGGATGTCCATGGGTTCATCGAAAATAATGATGACGGGCTTCTTGTTGAAGCCATTATCCAGAGGCAAGTCGGAATCCTCTGCATTGTTCGCTCCACCGACAGTCACAGTCTGGACGCTTCCCCTCTTGGCATTGACCAATTCCTTGTACTCCCCACAAGAAAGGGCCTGAACCTTAGTGTTAGTTATCATAAAGGCAATGTTGTCCGGTGGAGGAGGTGCCTCTTCTCCTGGTAAGTCAGGACTAAGACTAGCCTCTTCATTAGCTTCCTCAAAGTTACATTTAGGCGGATTGTGCTCCTCACTTGATGACCTCCTTGGCGGTGGTGGTGGAGCGCAACTTTTAGATCCCTCTCTGGCTAACGCGGTCGCTCCAGCCTCAGCTTTTACATTACTGGAAGAGACAGACTCCAGTACGAGCTGACTCTTCTTCTCTGTGCCGATTCTGTTCAGGTTCTTCCCCTTCTCCATTTCGGCACTGGTCTTCAAGGACTCAGAGCGTTTTAGGGGCTTCCTGGGTAGTTTGAATGCAGTCAGTCCTGCAGGTTTGGGTGAAATAGGCGGTGGGGACTTGAGTGGTGCTGACTTAGGCGGTGGTGATTTAGGTGCCGGTAATTTTGGCGGTCGCTGATCCTGCTGCTGTGGCTGGCCTGGAGAATTGTCGTTAACAGTGACATTTGACACCTGTGATGGAGACTGGGCGGACTCCCGGTGTTCGTGGGATTCCTCCATTCCGGAATGGTGCGGCTGCTCTTTTGGAATCTTTCCGGTCACGTAGTATATGACCTGCAAAGTTTGCAATGGCTGTTAAAAAGCCCTGTATTTGGAATGACCTCAACTGTAGAAGATGGTACAGCCAAAAGTGACACCGTACGTACCCCTTGGCTTTGCCGGACAGTCGTGTTTCCATTTTCGTCCGTGTCAGGATCTTTTTCATCCTGTTTTGGCTCTGAGCTCTGCTATGACAGTTTTAGGAAATTATAACACTGTGTCACCGGGTACGTTAAATCTGTCAAGTGACTAAAATGATTTCCCTCAATTTCTATTGCCAAAGGAATGAGTTTCTACCTTCTTTCTTAAATTTGCTAGATATTTGTTTCGTATCCATCTAACCATTTCTGATACATTATCATTAAGGTTGCGGCTGAGCTGGAGCCTCTTCCTGCTGACATTGGGCAAGATTCTCACTCACATTCCCTCCTATGGACAATGTAGAGCAGGGGTGTCAAACTCATTTCACATTGTGGGCCATATACGGACTCGGTAGATGTCAAGTGGGCCGGACGATTAACGTTATACCATATTCTGCTATAAATAACCAAAATATCATGTCTTTCCTTTGTTTTGGTATAAAGAAACATTGGCGCATTGATACCGTCTGCTGTGTTGGGTCTGTCTCAGTGACAGATGAGACTGCCGTTTTCTTCTCTGAACAAAACAATGTACCGCCTTGCGGATAATCCATGAATTGCATTTGATTAAAAATATTAATTCTGTGTCTGTGACACATTTTTTCACTTTTAAATTATTCTGCGGGCCAGATTGAACCTCCTTGGGGGCCGGTGTTGGCCCGCGGGCCGTATGTTTGACACCCCTGATGTAGAGTCTTCCATGAATCGAACGCACATGTTTTGGAGATGTGGGAGGTAAATTGTTTCACGAAAAAAGCCACACAAGCACGGTGACAAGGCAAACCCCAAAATGCGAGGCAGATGCGCGAACCGTTTCACATCCGTGCCGCACGCTATTTCCTGTACTTAGACTTATCATGACAATTTTAGGACATTATTTGTATGATATGACTTTGTGCTGGAACACGTGTTCAAAAAGAAACGAAAGTGAAAGATGAATTCGTGAAGTCGGAGAAAGCTTAGCAGAGACGGAAAAAGTGCTGTGACGTGAGAGAAGCATGCACACCGGGCCACAGGGCTCTATCGTGAACTAAGTCTGCACTAATAGGACGATAGTACATATTTGATCTCAAATGGGGATGATGATTCGATAAAAAGACACAAATGCTCAAAATGCAATCGTTTTTATTTGATTTGGTGAAGTGAGGTTAGAAGACATTGTCCATGTTGGTCTTCCAGAGGCTCCCTTTCATGCAGACTTAATCCTGGGAATGTTTCAAGTGGTCGAATCCAAAGCGACAAGGATGATGAGGAGGAGGAGTAGGAAGAGGAGGAAGCAGCGACAGGAGGCTTGGAGGTTAAAAGTGTTGGTCAAGCCCAAGCGAGTGTTACTAGGCGCAGGCAGCGAGCTGGCGACGACACACATGGGTGGTTTACCTTCTTGTCCGCTCTTAGCTCTCTTATTTGAGGTTCCATGTGAGGAGCGGGCTCCGCCGTGTTTGGCGGCCCGACTTCCTGAACTGTGCACTTCTGGAAAACCTGGTGCAGAAAGGTTGTGGGGACAAGGAATTTGAGGAAAAACTGGATTTGTGATCAGCTACCAGCGCCCACTGCGTTGCCACTTCTGAGGTGGTGGGGGAGGAAGGCAACCCAATACCAACGGTGTGAAAATCAGCCACCCGAGTGAAATCACCCAAGAAAGAAGAGGGTTGTGTGTGTGTGTGTGTGTGTGTGTGTGTGTGTGTGTGTGTGTGTGTGTGTGTGTGAGACCCACTTGGAGTTCTGCCATGATCCTGTCGCTATCATCCTCCTCCTCCCTGGCAACAACAGGAGGTGGGGTAGCGGGCTTCCTGGGTTCTAGTGGGACACTTTTGTTGGGCTTGATTTGGGCGACAGGGAGCAGTCTCTCCTCCTCCCCCTCCTGGAATAAAAAAAAACAATTAAAAAATAATAATCTGCGGTGGGGAGTAATGAAGTATATTTTCTTTGTGTATAAAAGTGGACTTAACTGGTATCTTTATACTACTATCTCAGTCTGACTTTCTGAAATCTGGATTTTATCTTTATTTACTGCCGCTTCTCGCAAAAGCTGACTAAATTAACTTGATCTGTACGTGCAAGTTTTTTTTGTTTCTTTTTGTTTTGTCATGTAATGAAAATGGTTCTTGTATGATATAAATATGAATACAACACACACCCTATCTGTCAAAGCCTTTGTGAGCTATAGCCTCCAACCACTCCCTCCTCCATTATTATGGCGCACCTGGAGAATGGGATGTGGTGGCAGCCTGTTGGCGGAGAAGCCTGGCCACTACAGGTGGATTGTAATTTCCCACGAAACCCCTCATGTTTTTTTTTTTTTTTTTTTTTTTACAAGACTCACCTGAGAGTCCTTTCTGCTGGTGTAGACAACCTCTCCAGAACGTGTGGTGGTCATGCCGGAGTTGCCGAAGGTCTTCCTGGGAGGTGGCGGTGGTGGGGACTTGGCGAGCTTTTCAGATCCCATCTTATTAAAAGAATCCGGGGATGCGGGTTTCCCGGGGGTTTTAGGGTGTCTTTCTGGAGCTGGTTTGGCAGTTTTTTCCATCACCAGCTTCGAAAGCTTCTCCGGAACCCTCTTAGCTGGTTTGTCCAACTGAGGCTCAGGTTGAGGCTCTAAGACGTGACAAGAAAGTGTTAAGTGAGCTAAAGGAACACTGTAAATCATATTGTTAATGGATTATTTATTGCGGAGACCTGTTGGGGACTTCAGGGGGATTTTCGCTTGCTCACTGGAGGCAGCAGGGGGCAGCAGTGGGTTACTTTCCACATCAGGGCTGGAAAGGCCCTTGATCATGTTGGCCTCTGCCTCCTGGAGGATTTTCTCAAACTCCTTTTCATCGTATTGACCCATGTTCTGCCTTCTCTCCTCCCACTCCTTCTCTGCTGCCTACAGCCATTAAAAAATAAATAAAGTAGCCTCCCAATTATCCTCAACCAAGGCCAAACATTACTAATAAGATTGAAGGCATGACAAAAAAAAGCTTTTACCAGAGAGCATATTAAAAGTTTGATGTTGCTTTTATTGATACTCTGTACTTGAGAAGAAAAAAAAACCTAATCAAAATAAAATACTAGCCCACTTGCCTTGATACTTTCTTAATCTGAATTGTCTCATATTATTTATGTAATTACAATATTTTAAGAAAAAAATTAAAAGAAAACATGACTAGACAAAAATTTTTTGGGACATGACACAAATGCAGAATGTAATAGAATTAAAGTGGTCAGTCATTTATTCTTTCGATATTTCTTTAAATTAAAATATATTGATCAATTCAGAGCTCTATTGACATTGCTCTGTTTAATAATGTCACTAAAAGTTGTGGCAGTTTTAACTTTTATCATGTATTCATTCGAGGATAACAACCATGGACGAACGCAACAAAACTAAACTAAAATGACTCGACTTGATTTCTCTGGACATTGTTTGAAAATTTAATTACAGAAAAAGCCGTTCTGTTGTGGCCTGTCATTGACATTGATGCAAATAAAATAAAATAATATAGAACAGTGACACGTACCTCGATGGACATTGCTCTGTTCTTGCGTTCCTCCTTATTATGCTGCAGTTCCTCAATGACCAGACCCTGGTTGGCGGTCCCGTTGCCGTGGTTCACCGGACTCCCATGTGTCATCTTACGGTGGGCCGGGCTCGGCGGGTCCGCGGACGTCGCCTTGGGGGACTCCCGGCCTTGACTCTTGCTCAGGCTGGGAGCGTTGAAGGGAGTGGGGCTGGCTGCGAGAGGCGGGCTAGGCTGAGCGGCGGACAAGCCGGCGGACTGCTGCGATTGCCGCACAGGAACCGGAGAGCTTTGGACGTGATGGATCACCACCGGAGAGGAAGGCTTCACCTCAGATTTTACGGTGGAGCTCTGGGACTCCGGCGGGGCCGCTGTGGATACTGATGCTGGTGGGGTCTCCCCTGGGATTTCAGAAGAAGGGTCGGCCACTCGCTGACTGCTCTCACTTGCAGATCTGCAACAACGATGAGACTAATGTCTTTCATTTATTGTTTTGTAAAGCCATTTGTATTTATACGTTTCATGTCCGTGTTTGTGATCAGTTCTAATGGCTTTGTTCCAGCTGCAGCGGTTGTGAAGGCTCTATTTAAATAAAGTTCCAGTGACTCTTCACCTAATGCTCTTTCTAGCCACCTTACCTTCTCAGAGAGCTCAGCGTGTCCGTCAGGCTCTTCACCCTTTTCAGCATGCTGTCCAGTTTGTGAGGCTCCTCCTTGAGAAACTTGACGGCTTCCACCTCCACGCGGAGCACGGCGCGCATTCTGGTTTGCAGGGCCGGAAACTCTCCTGGGCAAACACAGAAAGACACACATTTTTGTTGACACACAGAAAGACACACATTTTTGTTGACATAGTACGACAGTCGACAGGAACGCTCCACATAACACAAGATGTCACACTGTTTATATGCTGCTCTTTTGGTTCACAAAAGGCGTCTCAATTACAGTTGAGGCCGGTTTATTTTTTCCAAAGGGACGTCTACATCGGGGGCCTAAAGGGACATGTCACCTGACGCACGAATTCCCTTTCAGCAGTGAATATTGGAACACCAACGGTGAAGCAACATGTATACAGACAATATAACAATACACTCATGCATATATTCTTTATCCTTTGAGAAAAATGACACACATTACTGAGTCAGTTGTGAAAGTCTTTGTCTCTCTCTCTGATTGCCTTATTCTGCCCCCTGGTGTCCAATACATGCACAACAGAGGAAGCAGCAGAAAGTTTATTGAAGTGAAGCAAAAATGCGGCAAAAAAAAATCTTTCTATTTTACGTTCATGTCTTTTTGGGTACATTGAGGAATATTGGGCATGGTCTCACCTTTCAGGCCTGCCAGCGACTCTCCCACCTTCCTCAGAGTCACCGCCCCCTCCTCCACATCCTTGAGGGTCACCGCTCGGTGAGTCCCCAACAAGTCCTTCTGGAGAGTGCCCACGTATTGCTCCAGATCACTACGGGAAAACCCACCCGCAAAAAACAAAACACCAAAAACACAGGTTGTTTAATTGGAAATGTAAACGGTTTAACATTTGTACGGACACATTCTGTTTATAGATTTACAGATGGATCATTCCACTTTCCCAACTGCTTCAACCTGTTTTAGGCCATGAGCTCATGCCCGGAACCACAAATGTTTACACGCCGAAAGCCAAATTGTGAGATCAGTCCTTCCCCAGTGTTAACTTTAAGCTGCTTAGCCAGCTCTTGAGAGAAGGGGTTACTTCCTCCAGAGGTAAAAAAGCGCAGTGGAGATAACATTGTAAGCCATGCTAGCATGCACGCATACTGGTTTCCCTCTTTTGTATAAATCACCTCAAGTGCACAGACAAGACAATGAGGAGTGTGTGTGTGTGTGTGTGTGTGTGTGTGTGTGTATGTGTGTGTGTGTGTGTGTGTGTGTGTGAGATAAATTAGGCAAATAACTGTCCTTGGAAACCAACCGAAGTCCAGCACAGCGGTGCCTTGAGATAAAAGTGACCTGACTTTAGGAATTTTTCAAGATACAAGTGGACAATTTTTTTGCTTTGGGTTAAAATTTAGTGTCAAACTAAACAAAATAAAGAGAACTGAATCTTGTGCTTTCCAAACAACTGTGTAACTTGATCCTAACGTTTCTAACACACAATGTAAAACGGTATTAGGAAAGCCTTGATAGTGCTGTTGTAAGCCTGTAATACAAAACTGCCGGGTATATTTTCTTCATCTAATGCTTAAAAGTTATAAATTTTATTGCAGCTAACCGAGGAGCTGAGACAGACATATGTACAGTATTTCTGGATTGTACTGCCCCCAAGAGCAGCACAATGTCCACTTAGTAGAAGCAAAAATATGTGGACAAGGTCTAATTGAGACATCACTGTGCTTTTATAAAGAACAATATGCTACCTTTCCAATTAAAACACATTTTTTTTGTTTGCGTGGTAGTGAAGCTGGAAAGGATCAATGGCATTTCCATTCATTTCAATGCGGTTTCACCGGACCCCGAGGTAAGATTCTCATCGAGAAGTCCTCAAACGGGAATCAGACATGCTAACCAGTACTTCACCTTGCAGCAAATGCCACTCGCAAAAAGATTCAGTGAACTTTTAAGAAAGATAATGCAAGTGGAAATAACTGCTCCGAGATGTTAGCATAGCTTACCTGTCTAAACCTCTCACAAAAAGATTCCACTAACTTATAGGCAAGATAATGCTGGTGGAAATAAGCGTTCCTAGGGGTTAGCATAGCTTGCCTGTCTAAACCTCTCACAAAAAGATTCAGCTAATTTATAGGCAAGATAATGCTCGTGGAAATAAGCGTTCCTAGGGGTTAGCATAGCTTGCATGTCTAAACCTCTCATAAAAAGATTCAGCTAACGTATTGGCAATATAATGCAGGTGGAAATAAGTGTTCAGAGAGGTTAGCATAGCTTGCCTGTCTAAACCTCTCACAAAAAGATTCAGCTAATTTATAGGCAAGATAATGCTGGTGGAAATAAGCGTTCCTAGGAGTTAGCATCGGTTGCATGTCTAAACCTCTCATAAAAAGATTCAACTAACTTATAGGCAATATAATGCAGGTGGAAATAAGCGTTCAGAGAGGTTAGCATAGCTTGCCTGTCTAAACCTGCGTCTTAAAATGGGGGCGTTGGCTTGACTTGACATCAATCAAGCCTCTGAGACATCTGCTGCAACATCTCGACAACATGGGTGTGTGCACAAAATGAGCTTCGCACACATGGGATCGGTTTGAGGAAAGCATTCGAACCTAACAGGTGGCTTACTTACCCGAGCTGTGTTAGCAAGCGCTCCTCCAGGCCCAAGTACTTCTGCCGGTCTTCTTCCACCAGAACCCTCTGCTTTTGGACAGGGTCTTCCGGGCGTCGCAGGGCCTCTGCCAGTTTCGCGCCAATTTCCTGCTCGGCTCGTTTAAGCTGCACTCGCATGATCTCCTGGTTCTGGAGCTGAAAGTGAAATATTAAAGGGATGGTGCGGGATGAGTTTTTGTTGCTGTTGATTTTATTCTGTTTTCAAAAACAGTACTTTATATACTGTATCAATAATATGACATTGAATAACAAGAGCAAAAGTATCAACATTTCTTTTTTGCCTCAGTTTAACTGACACTGTGTTGCTCCTTTTACTGTGGGCACCTTGGGGCAGTATTTTTTGTCACTGTGTGTTCAATTTAGCAAAACAAAATGTCTTCAATGTGTGCCTTGTTGAATTGATGATGCATTCCGAATGGACCCGATGGCTCTTTACCTGCAGCTGCCTCATCTGCTGCAGTTGCATCCTGAGATCCGACACATTCTTTCTGAAATGCAGCAGGTTGGCTTTGAGAGGAATCTGGCTCTGCTTGTCTTGTGGCGGCGCCGCCGCCGCCGCAGCGGAAGCGTGGCACTTGGGTGCCAAAACCGGTGAGCCACCTTAACCAGGAAGAAATCACAAATGAAAAAAAAAAAGAAATGACAAAGGACACTTGTGGCTTGATTAGGACACTAGAAAGTGCCCATTGAGCTTCGAGGGTCATCAGAAGATTGACGCTGAGATACAGTCCGGAGAGACTGGAAGACTCACAGAAAGGCAGTAGACTGACATCCTTGTCAAATTTTAACCTCAATTCTACCGTTCAGCTTCTTGTTTGAGAACAGTAAGTAGATTTTAACGTCACCCTGATATTTAACTCCAAGGCTGAATATCCCTAACTTTTTATGAGAAAGTTGTGAGTTGCCCTACCAAAATAAGTTGCTAAATGTGTAAAAATTGACAAAAGGACTTTTTTTTGGTTGCACTTTTTGTGCCGCAACTCTCCACGTATAACAATAACACGGTGACCTATCTTCTGCACACAAAACGACTCTACCACCCAAATGTGCTGTGACAATAAGGCCTTCATTTTTTTTAAAAAAGCAACACTAATGAGCAACATAAAACAATGTTATCTCCCGGCCCAGAGGCAACACAAGTCGTTTGGGAAATGTTGCCGCGCGCGTTCCCAAAAATCACGCTCCGCCTCTGGAGAATAAACCTGTGTCTCCGCAAAAAAACCCTCAATGACGCCTGCTTATCTGCCGAGCCGACTTGACAGCTGCCCCGACTTGAAGTGCAGGTTATAATGTACACAAGCGCACCGAGTGTCAACCAAAGTTCAGCTACGGCTCGGACGAGTGAAGGGGACTGCTGTTCTGTCTCATAGGTGACAAGAGACCGACTTGAGCTCTCATTGTCATGTCTCGTAATCACCCTCACAATCTGCAACCGGTTTAAGCCTCGCGCCAGCTGCCCCCCCGGCACCCGCGCACACACCCGAAAAAAAAAAAAATCACAACTTTTTGGAGACTTTGGGAGCATGGAGGTGCAAAAGTGTAGAGGTGCAGGGTTCGATTCTAGCTACGGCCTTCTTGTATGGAGTTTGTATGTTCTTCCCGTCTCTGCGTGGGTTTTCTCCGGGTACTCCGGTTTCCTCACCGCATTCCAAAAACATGCATGGCAAGTGAATGGAACACTCCCTCGGTGTGAGCGTGAATAGTTGTATGTCTATGTGTGCCCTGCGATTGGCTGCCAACCAGTTCAGGGTGTCCCCCCGCCTACTGCCGGAAGGCGGCTGTGATAGGCTGCAGCACGACCCTTGTGAGGATAAGTACAGTGACCCCTCGCTATTTCGCTGTTTGTTTATCGTGGCTTCAGTGCATCACGGATTTTTTTCAAACATATTCATAAAAAAATATATTAATTTTTTTAAGTCTGCAAAAAGTCCGCGAGAAGCTGCGAAAGTCAGCAAAACTACAGCGAGTCACATAAAGCAACATATACAGTACTACATGTACTGTATGTTTACTGTATTTTGTTACTCATACACAAACCTAACCTAACTTATACATGTTTATAAGTAAGGTTAATTACAACCAAAGTAATCAATTAATGAATTAATTAATGCATGTATACCAATAAATTTGGCCTTATAAATATTTTTTATACCATACACATGTACATGTACCTGTAAATGGGGGGGGGGGGCGCTACTTTGTGGATTTTCTTTTATCGCGGGTGGTTTTGGTCCCCATTAACCGCGATAAACAAGGGATTACTGTAGATCAGAAAATGGACGGATGGAGGGATGATCAACATTTCGGCCAATTTTCTGATCCGTTCCGGACAAAAGCGGGAAAACTGCATCGAACTTCACCATACTCACTCGAGCTGTGCGCACTGTGGGCTGGAGACGACGTCTTTGAGGGTCTCTCACTGCGGCCACAAAAAGACATTTTTAACCAGGTTTTAACCAAGGAACCAACCATTTGCAAGCATGGAGTAGGCACTCGGGTTAGAGGGTTAATGAGGACACGGCATGACCAAGGATGATGGGAATAGTCGGGCAAACCGGCTGTTAAAATGATGTTAATGACATCATCATCTTTTGGATTACGTGACAAGCAACCGTCGACGCGAGGACTGCACAGAAGTCGGACGAAAGATCTTGTTCGGGAAATGACAGCAACGGGATTGAAACATCTTTTGTCTTGTCGTTGGCTTTCGAGATGGGACAACTTGGACAGCCTACCCATTTGTGCCCTGATGCCTACTGTATGGGCGTCCTAGAACTGCAGTGGGCTTACCTTAGAGGCTCCTTGTCTGGCCCCTTTAAAAGCGCATGCTGAACAAGACCAGTCAAGCTGGCAATCTGTTGCTCCATTGCCTTCATTCGCTCTCTGCAGAAGACATCAGAAAATTCTACTTTCAGCGTTCGGGAGGCCTGCTCAGGTTGTTGGGAATGTTATCGTGACTCTGGTCTGGAGCGAGAAGGATGCCCCCGCTACACCACAACTCATAGGCTGAGTTCTCAAACAATTCTTAAGTCACCCAAAAAGGCCAGGTTGACTTGCTTTGTCCGACGTCTTACACCGAATGCAAACATTGAATTAGGCCAGGTTTATTTTGGAAAGTTAATACTTTCCCGTCCAAATTCCAGGTCAGGAATCGTCCAAGGTGGTCTGATGTATCAGAGCGATAAGTTATTTCAACCCCCGCGTTTAGCCTTGTTTTCTTTAGTTTTACGAGGGAAGAACTCACAGCAAGTAACCAGCTTCTCAATATTTCACCTGTCAGATTTGTCTTGATAATAATCAGTTCCGGAATCGGGACTGAGATTGTGATAACAACGCTCAGAAGAGTAGAACCATTAGTGTCCGCAGAGGTGGGAGGAAGTCACATGTGCATAAGTCATAAGGAAGTCTCGAGTCTTAATCTAAGTTTCAAGAAAAAAAAAAAAATCAAACAAATCAAGTCGAGCCTGCACTAAATTTTACTCAAGTCGCATTAAGGCATTACTTTGCTAAATGGAGTCAGAAGTCAAGCCATACAAATCTTGCTCAGTCACAACAAAGTATTTGCACATCTCACGTCCCACAAACCGGTCATGTGACACGACTCCCTGTGCATGAATCTGGCTGCAACTCGCACATCTCAGAGAAGGGAGAAGACATGTCGGTTAGCTTGAAAGTGGGATGCAGCGTGAGTTAGTTCATGCTCTGATGCACCATTTTCATTCCTATTTTCCCCATCCCGTGTGGTTTACCGTGTCTGAATGTCACTCGCGGCCGGGACGGGCCCTTGAGGGTGGACGTCTGACGGCGCCGTGTTACTCCTGCCCTTGGTCCCCATCGCGTCCTCTTTCCTGAAGGACTGCCGCACCGACGAGCTCCTCTCCATGGGAACACCACCGTGGATGTCGATGAGCCGCACGTCGGTCATTCGGTGAGGGGACGGCGGAGGGGTCTTGGAGCCCAGCGTGGGAAGTTGGCTGTTTCTTGACTTCTGCCTGTACAGGGATGGGTGGTCGATTGAGTCTATGGGGCTGGGCGCCCCGTAAGAGCCGGTAGAGCGGATGGACACCCGGTGGAAACCGTGTTCCGGCCCGTCGTTGGGGTGCTGTGAGTGGGCCGTCGTCATGCCCAAGCGTCCCTCCTGGAGAAGATAGGGGTCGGCGTAGAGGCCCTCGTTGGCCCGACTGCCACCGTGACCCTTTCCGCCCATGTCGCCGTCAGGCTTGACATCCCGCCTCTCCAAGATGGCACTGGGGGAGGGGGAGCTGGAGCGGGCCGGGGCGGTGGACAGGCGCTCCCTGGGCACGGTGCCGTTGCCGGGCAGGGAACCCTGCCTCGGGCTGAACGGAATCCGGGAAGGGGAATGCGGAGAGGAGGGGAGCGTTGCCTGTAACGGGTGGTGTGGCGGCGCTCCCCCTGGAGGCTGCCTCAGAGGATTCACCATGTCGCCGTGCGTCTGGAGAATAAACACTGGTTCATACTCAGTATAGACAAACATACCGTATTTTCCACATTAAAAGGCGCACTGGATTGTGAGGCGCACCTTCAATCAAGGGCCTATTTTGTATTTTTTTTCATACATAGGATGCACCGCATAATAAGATGCAATCTACAATGCATCCACTAGATGGAGCTACGCTCAAGGAAACGCCAACAGAATGATCAGATGTCAGTAAAAAATAAAATAATTGTTTTTAATAAAGCCGCAACACAGTTCACGTCACCAACAGCAAGTTATAACATTGTCTCGGTAACGTTGAACTTTTTTGCCGCCGCTGTATTTCTATGTTCAAATGCGTAACCTTAAATTTGAAATCTAGGTTGTAAGCATGTCTTGAACAAGGAGCCATTTTGGGGTCGAAATATTACCGTAATGACCAAACACAAGGCGCATTGGATTTTAAGGCACACTGTGAGCTTTTAAGAAAACCGACGGCTTTTAGGTGCACCTTTTAGTGTGGAAAATACGGTATGTGTCATGGTAAATGTGATCATACAGCAAGTTGCCAAAAACAACTTCACGCGTCGCCGTCGAAAAGCTCAACAGCGAGCACCTAACCTCCAAGGCAAGTACTCAACATTTGCTGTCTCAAAGCCATCGATGACAATGCAACTGATTCGACTAGGAGCTGCACAATGCCCATTGAATTAAAATAAAAATATGTCAAAAACACTTTTTGAATATTCTAGTCAAGGACGGGATTGCGTACGTAATGCTCTTTTGTTTTGTTTTGTTTTGGTTTTTTTTGGAATAAGGTTTTTGGAAGGCTGAAAAAGATGAATGGCATTTACATTCAGCTTTGTGGTCAAAACTAAAGATGCCCAGATTTAAACTTTTTTCAAATTCTGATCCTGATGCCATGCTGGGATGCCGAGCGTCACTCTGGCTTCTGTGCGATATAAATCAGTTTTTTTCTGGAGACTGCCCCCTTGAAACAAAAACATTCACCGAGCTCATTTTTTTAAATACTGTTGCTTTTTACAACAAAAACGCTGCCGTCAGCACGTTGTCCAGACACGCTGGCAAAGCTCCGAGCGGCTCGCTGGGACCCACGGGCCCCGGCGAAGCAATAACACAGACGGAGAGGTTAATCTGCGACAGCATTTCAGCCGTCAACTAATCTGGGGCCGCTGTTGTGAGGTGTGATAACCTGTAAACGGGCAATAAATATAACCTCGTGTTTGGGCTCGTAAAAAAAATAAGGAGGTCAATTATGGGTGGAGGGGAACAAAATATCGAGTAGATGGACATGCCTGTGATGAGGGAAAGAAAAAAGAATGTAGCACTTTCTAGCGCTCAGTAATAGAAGTTAAGTGGCGAAAAAGGACTCTATACATTATTCATTCATCTTCCGTACCGCTTGATCCTCACTAGGGTCGCGGGGGGTGCTGGAGCCCATCCCAGCCGTCTCCGGGCAGTAGGCGGGGTACACCCTGAATCGGTTGCCAGCCAGTCGCAGGGCACACATAGACGAACAACCATCCACGCTCACACTCACACCTAGGGACAATTTAGAGTGTTCAATCAGCCTGCCACGCATATTTTTGGAATGTGGGAGGAAACCGGAGCACCCGGAGAAAACCCACGCAGGCCCGGGGAGAACATGCAAACTCCACACAGGGAGGCCGGAGCTGGTATCGAACCCGGTACCTCTGCACTGTGAAGCCGACGTGCTAACCACTGGGCTACCGGGCCGCCCGTCTATACATTATATTTAAATTAGAAATTAATTTAAATTAATAGTTTCCAGCAGCTCCTATTTTTTTCCCTCTACTTCACCCTCTCGTAGCTTTGCTGCTGTGAATTGGGAATTTCTCCATTGCGAGACTAATAAACGTTTTCTTATCTTATTTGATCTTAAAACATGCAGTATCATTTCCTTTCCAATGTCTTGCTGTAGATTTTTCTTCTACTGTGAACTGCCGAAAAAAAAAAAGCTAACGAGCTAATGACGACGCATGAAAAATAAGAAAACAGAAATCGGTTTTCAAGTGCGGGGAGTCAAAGCAACAGGTCCATACAGATATCTGAAAACTCAATTTTAATCCAGGAGGAAAGAATTTATCATGTGTTACTACAAACAACACAAATATATCAAGTAGACGCAAATGCCTGTGATTATTCTTCCTCGTATGACACATTCTTGCATGAAATTTCAGAAACGTTTTAAATTTGTGGCAATCGAAATACGTTACATAACCACTGGATGTGCGATGAGGAGTGTCGCTGTGCAAAGTCAACACTTCCTGACAAACAAACAAGCTATTGTTCACGGGGTTGCAAGCCTGACTCATGGCAAGGCTCATGGGAAGTTCACTTCGGCTTCGGGTATCTTCTTTCTCTTCTCATTCTTTTTTTGGGGGGGGTGGGGGGGGATTTTGATTGATAAAGGAGCTCAATTCAGTGAGTGTGACTGCCGCCCTTTGTGGCCAAAGCTTTTTAAGTTGCCGTGGACGCCTTGGACTTAAGTAGATTTTTCAGCAATATCTACATTTAAAAAAATCAAACAAAAAACAACTTTCATTAATCCTTTCAGGAACATCGGTCACTCCAGTGGAGAGCCTATCATGTCATCAGGTTACAGGTTACCATATTTGGTGCCGGAAAAGGTGAAATTAACTGCAAAGCAGGCAATGCACACTTGAAAACGACGATCGTGAGCTTGCAAACACTAAAGTTAGAACGGCCCCGTGCGGGGCCCTCCGTCACCTGTCAAAACAAATCGCTGATGCACGTCGTCGTCATGTGTGAACATGTTATACATCTTTTAAAAGCTGCGTTTCTGAACGGTTTGAACGGTACCCTACATGTTACAATTGTCAAATTTGAACCGAAGCTTGGGGAGACTTAAGCTTTGATCCTGTAGTGTTTTTCAAGTCCTAATCAACATTCTAAATCCATTTTCAAGACAGCTATTGTGAAAAAAAATTAGACAAAGATAAGATTCATCTTTTTCTTCTGTTTTCAAACATCCATAGTTCAGTGACAGTAGCAGTTACACAAATTCTTACTGTATGGGAGAAATATTCATAATGTGACATTTTGAATATTTCAAAAAGTGACTAAAACTATGCTGATACTCCAAATGGTTCAAGAATAGCTAAAAATTGACTTTGGGTGCACCTTTACACAGGCGTTTTCGGCAAAGTTGCCCTCGGTTTAAGGTGTTAATGAACATTTATCGAGCAACATTCACCTAGCAACACTTTTTTTATGATTTTCACAGAAGTATCTGGATTTCAATTTGTGCCCATTGTGAGTAGAGTACTTTTGCCACTTTCTGTCAAGTTGGCAGCAAGACTCGCATGTAGGGAAGGAGAGTAAGACAACGTGACGCCACGGCCCCCCAAAAAAAGCATAAATCTCTCGCAGCTTGGAGATCACAGGGAGGAGTTTGTCGAATAAGCGCGCATACATCAGTGCTTGGCAAATGACAGGCCCCGCTGAGAACATTTGGCTTGAGTTAGGACCTCTCTTCAAGGTTCTAGTGTCTTCCCTGACATACATGCTACGATTTGTCGGTTCTTAAAATGTCAAATATCGGAATATCGCACGCCTTGAAATCGGATGCACCGTGCATTCGTAACACCTTTTACTTGATGCAAAACAGACGTACCGTACACACCTCATTCCCCACGTAACCTTTGTATGTGTGTCAAGTGCAGTCGGGTTAAACAGCGATAAAGCACATTGTGACAGCCATCTTGACGATAAGAAAGTGTTGTTTACAAGCTTTACAAGCTCTGACAAGACCATCGCGGTTCTCTTGTCAAACAAAGACATGCCAAGTAAAAAAGAATCGTTGGATGCTATTTTTTTTCAAGGTCAAATTGTCAACTGATGGAAAGACGGGTAGCTCAAAATCAGGCCCGTGGCCCATTAGCGGCCCGTCGTTCATTTTTAGCGGCCCAAGATAAAAATTGTTTGCACTTATTTTGCACTA
This sequence comes from Hippocampus zosterae, assembly GCF_025434085.1. Classification (NCBI taxonomy): domain Eukaryota; kingdom Metazoa; phylum Chordata; class Actinopteri; order Syngnathiformes; family Syngnathidae; genus Hippocampus; species Hippocampus zosterae. The sequence continues at coordinate 9,494,453 of NC_067470.1, forward strand.
TATTTATACACACTGCCCGATAGAATGAGGGAATTTTTTTGAATGGTGTGTTACTTTAATCCTTTCATGCACCTTGTAACCTGATAACATGATAAACAGTCCGCTGTAGTAACCGCTGTCCCTCAAAAGGGTTAAAGTTGAAGTGGCCCTCGAATACTTCGATTTTTCTGCGAGAAGATTGCAAAAGAAAAAGACCCGATCAGTTCATCGTTACTCTCTCAATGTCATTCTCAGCTTGTGTGGATGTTTTGGGGGTCTGCAATATCCCAGCAGCAGAGATAAAAGGTGGTCCCGGATTAGAGGCAAAGGCTTTACTTTTGTTACATCCCCAGGAAACAATGTACAAAAAAACGTCAACAAAGGAGGGAGATTAGAACCTGTGTTGAGTTCAAGCTGTGAAGCGTATAAGCGAGTGGAACAATGTGCCCCCCCCCCTCCGCTTCCAACATCTTAGATTAATAACAAGCGGTGGTCACGTTTTACTGATTTAGTCACACTTGTTTGGCGACTTTGGCGAAGACGTAAAAAGACTTCTTTCTTTCACATTCTTTCATGGTTCAATTGCATTTATTTTGCTGCTTACATTAGCATGTGAACAGCCAGCGAACTTGACGATCTCATTGGCCGAAGCCCACGTCGCTCACGAGACTAGGCCCCGCCTCTTAGCATGTAACACCCAAAGCCACAGATACTACAGTACAACGTGACCTCCATGCGTGCTGTTATGTTTAATATTGCAAAATCAATTCTGACTTCTAAAACTCGTTAGTCGTGACATTTGCAAGTCAAGGCACCATTAATTAGATCTGATAGTTGTGAGACAAATTAATCTGCTGTTTATGTGTGCCGAAAAAAAATAGAATTAATTACAAATTTAATCCTAATCACAATATTGGGGTGGGGGGATCACAAAATGACATTATTTGTCAAAATTGTTCAGTCCTACTTACTTTACACCTGTACTACTTTGCGATGGATTCAGTACATTTGCACCGTCCTGTGACATTGTAGAGTGCCAAACCCGAATAACCACAAAAACAGGACTAGGTGCTTTTTCAGCAAAGTTCTGCGGAAGAAAGAAAATCAGCTGTGCACTCACCCTGGCGTCGTCATTGGCCGGCCGGACCCCGTGGCTGAAAGCCTGCGCTGGGTCCTTGTGGTAGACTTTCAGGCAGGAGTGGTCTGTGATATTCCTGTACGGGGAAGAGGAGACTAAGGGTAAGAAGGCGGCCCAGGCGTCGCCGTCAGAATACGGCCGACGTGGCGTCAGCCGGTTCCTTCTCTTGACTAGCTCGGCCAGCGGTATGTATCCTGACACGGGCGCAGAGAATCTGGCATGACGTTCCATGTTGCGCTAAAATCCACGCCAGACACAACCTTGCTCTCACGATGAGAACCAGGACGCTTGTGTCAACCTTCAGCAAGCACAAACTCCTTTTTACAGCACTGATAAAAAAATTAAAAAAAAAGACTTGGGCCCAAAGTACACATCGCATTGGAGGTGGAACTGCTTATCATTTGTCACGCTAGATAACACAATGCCCTTGCTTACATATTGTAGACTAGGAGTGTTCTGTGTTCTCTAATCTGGCCCACAGAGGATTTATTTTAGCAAGTAATATTTGTTGCGCAACCCCCCCCCCCCCAAAAAAAAACAAATGTATTAGTTAATATGTACATATCTATTCTTTACTCCAACTCAGGGGTGTCAAACTCAATTTTGTCGCGGGCCACATTGTAGTGACCATTTCCCTTTGAGAGCCTGCCGTTATGACTGTGAAACCCGATCAATAAGTCAAGAATAATGATTTATTCAACTATTGTTGAAAGTTTCTCTAATGAGGGGTTTGGTAACAAGAAAATGCTTACAATGTCTCTCTTATTTATGACAAATCAGAATTTGACATTTTGGAACAGATTTTAGCAAGCATCATGGAAGTTGACATGTTTGATTTGCTTTCGCGGGCCACATAAAATGATGTGACGGGCCAGATCTGGCCCCCGGGCCTCGAGTTTGACATCTTGATTTTTTTTTTCATCTGAGCATAGTGAATTAAGTATGAGCATTTTATTACTATTTAATTTTGATTAAATGTTATATGTAAAAATAAGCCTACAACACCTCCAGGCAGCATTGGTCTGCTCCATACAACAATGGCATGGAAACGGGAGCTCAGAACATTCGGCAATTCCACTGACAGTTTATTTCCAGCAGAACCGTTGAAGGAGATTTGGTCTACTACCCATCTGCGACATCGCATACAGTGCGCTGGCGTTTACCTGACATCGCTGAGCTCGTAGTACACGTTCCTCATGTCGTCCTTGACGTAAACGGCCACGCTGGGCGACTCCAGCATCTTCATGGTGAGCATCTGCGGGAAGGCGCTGACGAACAAAGCTCGGACCGTGTCGATGCTGGTGATCTCGTTGGGCATGCGGATCTGTTTAGTCTCGTCTCCGTACTGCAGGTAGAGCACGCCTGATGGACAATTAGAGCAAAAAATAAAATAAAATAAAAATCAATCCACGGACATCGAATGACTCTTCAGGCAGATTCCAACTGCTCCCAAACTCATCCAGACCTGGAAATGTTTTCAATCAAATTCCACTGCCGTTTTCCATACTTGTGTTGAAACCCTGCTATTGTTTGTTTTTGGGGTTGCGTGCTCCCCATACGTGTGTTGCATGAGCTGCAATTTTGGGGAGGGTGGGGGGGGGACAGATGTGTGCCGCAGAATGTCTGGACACGCCCACGCAGCACTTGTATAAACAATACTGGCCTGAAACAAAATGTCCATTGAAGATTCTGCACTCTTTGTCTGTGCTAAAAGAAAGTCCCCGTGGTCCAAACTGGTTGTGGTATCGTATTTCGAGAAGAAAGGATTCGTTGAGGGAAAGTGGACTTTCTATCGGTTGACTACAAACAAAGCGCGCTTTTACTTGGTGTGACTTGATAAAGGCAGCGAGCTGGTAAAAGCTACCAGATGTCTGTGAGATTCCGATTCCTATTCGTGGTAGGGGACTTGTTTGCCCCCACGCCTCAGAGCTGCTCTGTTAGCACTCGGCATCCAGATGTTTGACACGACAGGGGTGCCATTGAGCCGACGCGTATGAATATGCAACGACAAAAGGTGAATGGAGTTTGCTTGTGATCGGCGGGAGGCGGGCGACGCGCGGCAAACGTCCGGCTTCCAGAACAAACGGCCTTTGCATCATTTCGAAACCTCCCAATCCCGACCACAAGTTTCAAGTTAAGAATAGTGAGAAAAGACAAAAACTCCGTACTCACGTTTTCTTTCTCAGAGCAGAAGTGGCGCAGACTTTTTTGGGGATGAGCTTTTTGTGTGGGTGTGAGCGTGCGCGCGTGTATTTGTTACTGTGGGAGGGACGAAGTAGTGAAGTTCTATTTCACTCCACCCCTCTTGTAACACCATAACACAACCCCCAATTGGTCTACTTTGGCTGTCCTCTGTTCACTTTGTCCTGATGCGGAGCACCTACTCACCAACTATCTGAAGTGCTAAAACTACTTAAACTCTAGTATTTGTGTAAAGCAAACTCATTTTTGTTGCGGGCCAATTTCCCTTGGAGGGCCATTATGACTGAAATTATATAAAGAAGTCAAGAATAATGTTTTATTCAACTATTGCGATGATTGGTTTGGTCACAAGAAAATGCCTACCATATGTCACAGATTTATTGCATCTAAAAATTATAAATTTTGGTTCAGATTTTAGCAAGCATCGTGGAAGTTGTCATTTTTGATTAGCTTTCGCGGGCCACTTAAAATGATGTGGCGGGCCACATCTGGCCCCCGGGCCTTGAGTTTGACACCTGTGGTGTAAAGAAAGACTCTGGGTGAAAGTAGAAGTACTGCTTCAAGTCCTTCAGTATAAATACAGACTGCGTATAAATGTAGACCGCGACATAAGCTTCTTGAGCTAGCTGCTAAACGACAAGCTCCCAATTAGGACTCAGGAAGGAATTATTGAAAATATCATTGATCTCAAAGGTAAATTTTGTGTCAACCAAATTCAAGTGTGGCTTGAATTTGGTTTGGTTGGTACAAGCTTGTGTATGGTGACACAGCACACAAGCTTGCTATCCACAAACTTACCGAGCGAGCGGTCTTTGGTCTGGTTGGTGGATCTGACCACAGGAAGGCTGGCACGGACCCGGCTTCCCCGGGTGAAGCCGCTAGGCGCGTCCACCTCGGACATGTTTTCCACCGAGTCCAGGGATGTGAGAGAGAGGTGGTCCACGTCCACGCCGGGTTGCGGGCTGGGGCAGTGCTTGGGGCTTCTGCTCTGGAAGCAACAAATGATGTTGCGTAAGGATCTGGATCCCAAGTGGATGTGGTTATTTAAAAAAAAAATCATAATAATGATATGAATAATAATAACAATAAAATAAAATAAAGGAAGTCAAACTGAGTCTCCACTTAATTTCAAGCAATTCGAGTCAAGTGGTTACGCGTGTTAGCAAGTCATAAAGTCGAGCTCAGCCACAACATTGCGATGAGTACTTGCGTTTGTTAAGTGTCCTCACAAATGTTTTTTTTTAATGGTCTCAAACTGGTCTCCATACTTTCTAACGTTTTATCTGTGTCACAAACTTAAGAGCAACGTGAATCAGTTTGACAAGCTAGCGGTTAGCTAAACTGTGCAGTTAACGTAGCTTAGCTGACTTTGTGGGTTTTAAAGTGACAGATGAAATTCAATATCCTAGTTGTTGTGTCTCTTATCTTTGAACTGCCACTCTCTTTATTTTTTTTGCAAGATTTAATCAAAAACATAACCTTTGAATCCAAATGTAGCAATTCCAAAGGTTGGCTGGTTGCCTCAAGCGATGTCAAGTCTGTGTATGAGTGTCTGGAATGTGAGCTGCGGTCAACAGCAGCTACATAACACATTTCTGCAAGACTTGTCTAGTGATGTGGTGTAACTTTTGCAACCAGATTCTTCTTTGAGCCTGAGCCAAGCAAGTCCCACGTCACGTAATTGGTAACTTCAGCCCAACTCCAGCCAAGGCATGCGACTCGACTGTGCATTAAGTGGCTGCGTTTCTCACGCAGAAGCCCTCCACGCCCCCAACCTCCTCCAAAAAAAGTTGCTACAAGTCATTACGGAGTTATGAGACGTGACCATCGTTTGTAATCAGATCAGGGCTCGGTTAAAGTGAGGCTTCAATCCAGCGATGTGCGCGACAAGACTAAGGAGCTCGTTGAGCTTTTGTGACGCGTTTGTAAAATGATCTGCACCGCCTGGATTAGGTTGGGAGGGGTGCTGAGACCAAGAGGGAGGACGGGTCATAGAACAGTGGGTTCTTTCTGCAGTGACCTTCTTTCTTTCGTTACTGCCAGGCCAAAGACTCGCAAAAACATGTCTGCATGCGCATGCTGATTCTTTGTCACACATTAGCATTTTGTTATAAAAGTTGACAATGTTGACAGGATATTGAGAACCCTACCTTGTTGAATCGCTTAAAAAAATAAAATAAAAAATAACAGTGACATACTGAATAAATAATCTGTAATCTTCCAGATGAGACAACCCAGATTAAACCCAATTGAAAGGTAACCTGAAGATAGATATTTAAATGCCTAATTTTCTAAAATAAGTCAAATATGATAAAGTATATCTTAATGAATATGTCTGTTAAATGTATTTATTTAGTGTACCGGTATGTTTATTACAAAACACAAAAATGAATAAAAAAGAAGAATCTGGTTGCAAAAGTAGGGTTTTCACACTTATGCATGCCACATTATCCTTTTATTTAAATTACACATATCTGACCCTTTTGCAACTTGTTTTTATATTTATATATTCCGTTATTATTTGATATATATAGCAAAAGAGAGAGAGAGAGAGAGAGAGTAACTGTTTTTCTTCAAAACAAAACAGAAACATCACAATAATTGTTAAACAGCGTCATGTTCATTTTCAATTGCCACTGTACCTAACGATGCTTTTCAAGTCATTTTTTTAACCCTTTCTAGGATTGCGGTTATTACAGCGGACAGCTTGTCATGTTATCAAGTTACGGGGTGCATGAAAGGGTGCAACTTTTTTTTAACGTGTTTTAAATCTTTTGTGAATTAACCGCATAATAGTGCATTGTTAGAACACAACAGAACCGCACGACAAGCTGCAGAGATGCGAGACGAGCGGACTGACTGTGCGACCGGGCGACTGGATGGTCATCAAGTAGCTCTGAATGTCAAGCTCGGAGTGCAGGGAGTAGAGCATGGCCTGCAGAGACTGATGGAAAGGAAAAGAGGAGGAGAGCAACAGAGGAAATAAAAATGCCAGCGGGTGGCCAGAGATTGGAAAACGCGACGGTCATCAAACCCAACGGAGGCGCCATGGCAACAACACGATGCAAACACAACACGGAGCGTCTACTGAAAAGTGCTTAACATCACACATCAGACCATTTTGTACACTTCGTCACTTTAAATCATCACTTTTGGCTCTATGTGATTAGTCACAGTGCGCCAGGGGTTTATTTGACGCTTTAACGACGAGGCGGGGGGTTGGGGGGTGGTCGGGGGAATCGCTGAGTCATAACTCTTATTAAAATATGCTTAGCCACAAGGGATTAAAAACATGAATAAAAATGGTACTGTATGCCATTCATGCATGAAGATAGGAAGAGGTGACCAGGAGTTGCCGGGTCACTCGAAACCACGCGTGTGCTGACGCTTTGAAAGATTGATGTGTCTCCGAAGAAACTTTTCTGTCACCTTGTGGGAACTGGAACAGGAGAATTTTTTTTTCCAAGGACCTTCTCATCACCCTAACGGCAACTAAACATCACGACCATGCGATGGGGATTTTTTAGGGGTAGAATTTAAGCCTAAGTATGATGGACTTGTGAAATTAATTCAATTAATGTGAAATTAATTAAATCCCAAGGTGCGATATAAGCGGTTTTGCATGACCGTGTGTGAGGCAAAATTTTAATTTTGCGGCCCATAAATAATTGTAGCAAAACTAAAAATCAACCGCCTCGACTGTCCCAAAAAGCTTTGTTTATCATAATGCCGTTCTGCTTAGTCCGCAGCAGGTGGCAGCGCCGTTGCTCAGTTGAACACAGTTCTTGGTTTTCCGTTGTTTGCTTGAGTTTATTATTACTTTCGGTTTTGGTATTTCACAATTGAGTCATTGTCTTTTGTTGACAAGCTATTTTTGAGCAAGCGCTTTTGGTTTCTCTCGTTTTCTCTTGGTGTGCCTACCAGCATCATTATTTATACTTTGTTGGCTTCGCGCCATTGTTTTCTGTCAAATCAATATTTTTTTGTACCTTTATCTGAGTCTACGTCTTGGAGAGTCCGATTCTATTCCGGAACCTTCTGGAACCGTAACATCGCTGGGTTAGAAGCACACGCACGTTAAAGTGCAGCAATGTCCCAGTCGGTGGTCGAGGCTCGACTGGTTTGCCGCTACTAGCTTGTAGCAACAGGCTTAAGATGGCTGCTATGATGAAACGGTCGCTCTTCAGTCAGTCATCATCACCTCCAGCCGAGCGAATAATCTTACGTTTCTGTCCTGGCAAATATAGTTCCCGCAAAAGGGGACAGTAAAGCCATACTAACCGCTAAGCTAACTTAAGACTGACACAGCTAGCATGTTTGACATTGAAATGAAGTGCCTAAGGTGACTTGGTCCATTTTTCTCAAATTCAATGATTCGCAAAACGATTATTTCATGCCTTGCAAACGTTTATTGCAACTTTTGAAATTCTCCCAAAGAATAATACAAAAATCCCATTCATGCATCGCACCATCAAGTTACTGATGCATGTATCCATCCATCCATGAACTGTTACTATTGGCCAGCCATCTTCCATCTACAAACGCATCTAGCGTCCAGTGACCTTTGCATCCATCTACCACTGATCCATCTATCCATTCGTCATGCATGCATTCATGATCTGACCAACCATCCATACATCTAGGCCTTGCCAGTTATGTAGTCATGAAACAATGTAGCATCCCTGAAATAACGGAGTACAGTAGTACATGGTTGAAAAATTGCATCTCGATACGCAAGAGCAAGTCCGCAGTCAGTTTTGTGCAGCCTGACAGCAGGTACATTACAGCATAATAACCACTCAGCAGGCTCCCGATGGCAGCCGCCATTACTCCCAGCAATTTTCTTTAGATCGAACCATCTTGGCCTGCCTCACCAGGCGGCTGACGGAGGTATGAAAGCTTTTTTAAATTTTTTTATTCGGCGTCATGACAATATGCTCGAAATGAGCCGATGCGCTGACCTGTGAGATTTGAATAGCATACAAATAAGGTGACGCAGGCAGCCGTAAATGAGCACAGCGGCGGAAATGTTTCCAGGATGTCCTGGGCAGGGGTCACATTTTATGAAACAATGGCTGCTGTTCGCTCATGCGTGTCTCTTTGTGAGCCTACTCACTCCAAAACGCATACACGATGCATTGCAGTTTCTTTTCCTTCCACCTTACAAAGTGCTCGACATCAATATAATTGATGCATGTTATTTCAAAGCAATGCAAGATACATCACTTTAATGACCGTAAATAAGCACGACAGTCTGGGAAAAGGTTTCCGTGTCCCGCAAACTCACGAGTGATTAATGCCCGCCAAAATTTTTTTAACTGCCTATATTAATAGTTCCAACTATAAACATACCACAAACCATTTAATAGTATAATTTAACCTAATCTTACAACACTAGGAGAGATTGTCAGAACAGTCAGGATGCATCATGGCAGCATACTTCCTTGACATGCGTTACTACGTTCCGATTAGCGATTACCCAGGGCCGTCATGTGTGTGTGATGGTCGTGGACCCCCCAAAAAAAACAGGGGAAGCAAGAGAACCAGGGAGTACTGAACAAAAATGTTTTAACAAAAAAAAACCACTTGCCAGGGTACAATGGGAAAACTAAATCAAAAACACAAAGTCCTGAAAACCACAAGAAAACAAAAACCTATGACAGAAACACAGAACAACGTGACAGCAACACAAACACAGTGCGCCCTATAATCCGATGTGCCTTATGCGTGGAGTTACAATCTCTTTCTATTCCCCATTGAGTTGCTTCCCCATTAGTGTTCATACGCCATCTAGTGGTTACTAGCAGGAACCAATTGTAACCTAGAAGGGGTCTTTCTGCCCGACACTCATTGACAGATGCATTCGCCCACACACACTCAAAGAGACAAGTACGTTGTGAGCTCAGCGCATCATGAAACGAAGATAATACCAAAAGCATCGTTAACTACTGACTCAACGAAGGAAGAAGGATATACTTCGAAGGATATTTAGCCCCTTGTGGATGTGAACCCACGAGGTTTGTGTGCCTTTTTATTGCATCAATTGTTTTCGTAATGTTTGTCTTTCATTTATTGTTTTGTCATGCCATCTGTATTTATGTTTCATGTCCGTGTTTGTGACCAGTTCTCAGCGCTTTGTGACAGCTGCGGCGGTTGTGATAGCTCTATATAAATAAAACTGTATTGTATTGTATTCCGGGCGGCCCGGTAGTCCAGTGGTTAGCACGTCGGCTTCACAGTGCAGAGGTACCGGGTTCGATCCCAGCTCTGGCCTCCCTGTGTGGAGTTTGCATGTTCTCCCCGGGCTTGCGTGGGTTTTCTCCGGGTGCTCCGGTTTCCTCCCACATTCCAAAAACATGCGTGGCAGGCTGATTGAACACTCTAAATTGTCCCTAGGTGTGAGTGTGAGTGCGAATGGTTGTTCGTTTCTGTGTGCCCTGCGATTGGCTGGCAACCGATTCAGGGTGTCCCCCGCCTACTGCCCGAAGACAGCTGGGATAGGCTCCAGCACCCCCCGCGACCCTAGTGAGGATCAAGCGGTACGGAAGATGAATGAATGAATGTATTGTATTCCCTTTAGCGTAGCACCATCTAGTGAATGCATAGCGCAACTGCAACCACGACTGTAGCTTCTATTGTATGCGCCTTACAATACAGTGCGCCCTATATATGAAAACCGTTTTAAAATAGACTATTCAATGCGCATTATAGTGTAGAAAATACGGTATGTGACAAGCCAACCGCTAACTGGCAAGGGCTGACTGTAGTTGAGGGACACCCATGTTACTTCCTGAGCTGGCCCCCCCCCCCAAAAAAAAACCCTGACTTGCAAACTGAACAAAAGGATCTTTTCATGCCTTCATATCATATTCTCCATGTGTCAAATGCACATTCCTCATGGCACATGCGAAAAACATTACATATGGTTTGCACCAGAGCAGACAAAATCACCCGTGTGGAATTTCACCGCAGGTGCGAATGAGTCACAGCAGGGTTTTTTTTTTTTACTGACTTGATCAAGGATTTCCACATCTGAAGCGCTTATCTGGTACAGCAGAATCTGTCCATGAGCGAGCGGCATGGGAAGATGAACAAGTTGGTCTGAGTTAGACAGATGACCTCCAGCGGAAAAGACTTCAAGAGAGTTGTTGAACTGAATTAGCTTTTTCATTTCCACCCAAAAAGTTTGGCAAGACTGTACCTATCAAGGTCATAAGATTGGCAGCTGGGTGGACAAGAAGAGATGGTAAACAGAACAAGTAGGTGAGAAGGTCAATGTAGATAGATGGGTCGGTAAATGAGAAAGAATAGGCTGGTGAGATGCTAGTAGCATAGATAAGCTAGTTGGCAAAACTGGATACAGATCTTTAGAAAGTTGGACAATAGGTAAGGTCAAGGTACTGAATTCTGCAGTTCCTACCAGCCTAATTTCCCGCTGATTCAAATGAGGACAGGTCAGTTTTGGCAGAGGTCCAAGTATCATTCCATTTCAGAGATGCATTGACATACTTGGTCTAAACACCTACAAAGGCTTGAATTCCTGCCTGCTGTCTGCTGCTCAGACCTTTTTGTCTTCCTTAATGACATTACGGCCAAATCCCCTCGTCATCCATTCCCTTTGTGGCTTCCTCCTCTGATGCATTCCTCTTCTAATCCTGCAGTTCAAACTCCCCTGATGGACTTTCTGACTTGCGCTGACTCGTTAATTTGCGTCTTCAGTGGGAATTACTCTCAAGTCTCCAGTGTCACGGCTCAACGCGACTTCTGGATGGTCCTTTTTTGTGTGTGTGTGTGTGTGTGTGTGTGTATGTGTGTGTGTGTGTGTGCCGACCATTCAAGATCTGAACAATACGACAGAGACAATAGAGTGCCTGTCGACCTCGATGACATTTCCGACGTCTGAGGGGACGGCGTCCAATCGATTTCACGCTCTCAAGCGTACACAAATTAGTGGCGGTTATCGCGGGCAGACATCAACCACTTTGCCGAACGAGCAACAAGGAGGTCAACTTTGCATAACCATCAGATATGCCTGTCACTGGGAACAGCAAGCACTCACTACCTCTGCTATTTAAATTTTTAGAGGCTTGGTATTATATACCAATACGTTCACGGAAGGTAATTAAAAGGAAAAATTAAAAATGAATGACTCTTGCCATCTTGCACACTGACATGACAAAACAAGATAGCAACCCGAGTTACATCTCAAACAGGAAACTGAAAATTGGTAACAAGCTAACATGCACAAAGGGAATAATCTGAGTACAAAAGGGGCCTAAGACAGATCCAAGGTGTTCACATTTTGCCAAATGACAAATCACTGAAATGCTAGCATGGCAGCAATTGGTATGCTAACATACAACAGGCTAGCAACGCCGAGCACAGAAAGCGCAAAGACATATGTCAAAGACTTTAACCCTTTTAGGGAGAGCGGTTACTTCAGTGGACGGCTTATCAAGTAATTGGGTTACAGGTTATCATTATTATCATTATTGATCTTTTTCATATGATTTTTTTTTTCCAAATGACAAATCGCGTAAATGTTAACTAGTATCCAAGGAGGATGAGTTTAGACTAAAAAACTAAACAGAATATGCATACTCTACTAAAGACAAGAAGATTTTTTTAAAAATAAAAAATAATTTAAAAATGAAACTGTGTATCATTGAGCAGTCTAGAAATGTGTGGACCTCTAGTCACCAGCTCCTTCCATGCTTCCACGCGTGAACGGAAAGCCCCTGGTCCAGAGGAAACCGGGTCTTCCTCTTGGTGTTGTTTTAGCGCTTGTAGCACCCTCTCTACAACTGTTCCTGCTTCTTTCCTTTCTGGTTTACCTCAGCACCCCCCCGCCCCCCTTTGCTCCCTCGCATTTTCAAAAAGCCTTTCAACGCTCATACCCGTGTTCGGCTCGGGCACTGATCTCGGGTGTCCGAAGATAAAGAGATACCACTCGTATCCCATGGAGATAAGACCGTAGTCAAAGCAAGAAACTCAGCAGGTGATCGCCATAACGCATACACACAGACGCAGGCTTTCGCATACGCACAAAAGCTTTACTGCAAGCGTATTTATTCTGGTGAAAATGTACGTTTTTGTAAAGGGTTGCAGGCATGAAATCACTCCCATATTGTTTTTGTTGTTGTTTTTTTTCAGTCTCCCAAATACGTTTCAGTTAGCAACACGTCGAACCTCGCGCGCAGCAAAAATTTGCAGACCATTGGCTTTGTTATGAACTCCCTCTCTCGCTACCATCCACCAAGGACGTAAACGCAAACTATTTGCTGACGGGGTGACGACGCTCCGATCTGTCCGAACTTGCCCTTTAATAATATTGCTTTCGTCCAGAATAACATGCAACACGCTAATAGTGCAAAGCGGCGGAATACAAAGAGGAGCACACCCAACCATTCACTTAGACTGGGCGAAGCTCATATTTCACACCGTTTTGTTGATGTGAAAAGGTCTACTCAGGTGAAAAGGGGACGGTCTTCTTTCAGAGAGGATAAACAAAGGTTGATTTTATATCATGAGAAGGGAAGTAAAATATTCGCAAATCATCTTGTTTAAAAATGCAACGTGTTCAGTGTCAAGGCTCCGTTCTGTTCCCTGAAATTATCAAAGTAACAAGCGACGAAAGATAACAAACTGTACCATCAGACTTGTTTGTGCAGTTCCCCTTCCATATCATCAAGGGGAATCTTCTACTCCATTTATTCTCACTCGCAAAATGTTAGCCGCAGAAAGATTACACTCTGTGCCATATCGGCAGGCGCTTGTTGAAACTCAACAAAGCTAACACAGGAACAGTTGGTATGCTAATAGGTAGCAGGATAAAACGCTGAGTTTAGAACTAATTTATTCACATCTATAGTCAAATACAAATACAAATCACAATTTAATTAACCCTTTCAGGGACAGCGGTTACTACAGTGGACAGCTTTTCATGTTATCAGGTTAACAGGGTGGATGAAGGGGTTAAATGCTAACATATCTAATTTACGACTTCGTCGGATTCCAGGTGTTCTGCAATTTCTATGCGATAGAATCCAATTCCAAACGATTCCAACCGACTCAATGCCAACTTTGTTTGATCCAGACAGCCCCCGACATCTTCTGTCTCCACTCTGCCTTTTGAAGTAAGTGAATACTTTCGGCTCAAGGTGGAGTCCAGATGTCGGGGCGGCAGGCAAAGACTTGAGAATTGAAGATGTAGAGCCACAAAAAAAACAACCCATTTTGGTTTATGTTTGAATGCAACTGCTATTATACGTGTACGTGAGGGTCATTAAAGGCTGTGTTGTCAAAATCTACGGGTGCAGTTTTACAGTGTGCTCAGGCTCAGAACTTTCCCCAAGTCATGTACAGATGACACCTCAGGGGATGGTGAATGTCATGTTTTATGGATTCATAATGGAGTCATATTGACTTACGAGTGGGAACAAACGAACAAACAAGAGTAGTTTGTGGCACAAAACCGCCACAGGCTCATTTCACCGTGTACCGTACTCACAAACACATTTTCAGAAATGGGCAACACAGAAAAGAGTTACTTGTTTGTGTGATTTCACACTCTGTGAGTGGGCAACCTCTAGGGGACCTCTCTCTTTCTTTTGATACAAGCAAGCACAATGTCAATTTTACATCGTTGTAGCAGAGCACATTTCATATCCGCACAATGGACGGCAAATAATCTTTTCGACCGAAAGCATTTTTCTTTGCGTGGCCTCGAAGACCCTCTTTAATGCTCATCATCGTCAAGGTCAGAGACAGACACCGCAGTTCGCTCCCTGGGGATGAGCTGCCGACTCCCCGCAGGAAAAAAAATCATTTATTGTCCTCCTTTTTTTGCCAGCACAGGAATGATTGTCATCGCGGTCCGGAGCAAAGCGTCTGTTTCCAATCATCGCAAGCTCCGCTGCCAAAAGCTGGAGCAGAAGCCGTCTTAATGACTTGGAACACCGCAAACAAGCGGCGCAAAAAGTTGACGGTGTGCCTGCCATGACCCCTTGGGTTGGAGGCGGGGGTGTAGATGGAGTTCCAGGGTGCAGCACTGCGCAGGGCAAGCGGCGCGTGCAGTGGCGCCGATGGCCCCCCCCCATCTAATCCGGCTCGTCTCTGGGGTTAAGCCCCTCCTGACAGAAGGTCCGATGATTGGCCTCTATTTGATCGCCAATGATAACGAGTCAAGCCAGACGGCTTTACAGTTTTCTTTTTTTTTTAAAAAATGACACAATACAAGTGTCTTAATCAGAGAAGCTAATCGGGTCTGAGCTCCTTCCAGTGTGCACTTTTTTTTGTCGTAGAACGCAGCCTTCATAGCTCGAGTATAGTCTTGCGAAACACAAGTCAGGATTAGCTCTTCTTGTGTCTCAGACAATTTGTCAAATTGATATTTTTTTCAAAAAAAATAAAAATAAACTCAAGCCAGTTGAATCCTCATGATCATTCGGACGACGGGGCTCGCTGGCGAATGCCTGGTGCCAGGGCCCAGCCGGGCTCGACCCAAAGAGGCAACGCAGGACGACTATGGGAGGGCCCAAAGTGGTCGGATGCAAAGTGAGCTAGGCGGCGGCAAAGGCGGGAACCTTAGTGGTCCGATCCTTGGCTACAGAAGCTAGCTCTTGTGACGTGTAAAGTCACCTCCCTTGCAGGGAAGGAGTCCGAGCTGGTGTGCGAGGCAGAAAAGTCCCGACTGAATATCGTTGGACTTGCCTCCAAACACAGCCTGGGCTCTGGTACCCTTTCTGCTTTTTGCAGATGATGAGGGGGTTGTTGGCTTCTTCAAAACAGGATCGCCAACTCTCACTGGAGCAGTTCACAGGCAAGTGTGAAGTAGATGGGATGAAAATTAGTGCCCTCTTTGGGTCGGGGATGAGATCTTGCCCCTAGTGGAGGTCTTGTTCACGAGTGAGGGCAGAAGGGAGCGGGAGATCGACAGGTGGATCGGTGCAGCGTCTGCTGTGATGCCGACTTTGTATCAGTCTGTCGCATTGAAGAAGAAGCTGAGCCAAAAGGCGAAGCTCTCAATTTACCGGTCGATCTACGTTCCTACCCTCAACTATAGTCATGAGTTATGGGTCGTGACTGAAAGAACGAGATCTCGGATACAAGTGGCCAAAATGATTTTCCTCCGCTCCCTAAGAGATAAGGTGAGAAGCTCGGTCATCTGGAAGGAGCTCAGAGTCGAGCTGCTTCTCATCCACATCGAGAGCCAGATGAGGTGGCTCGGGCATCTGATTAGGATGCCTCCTGGACGCCTGCCTGGTGCGGTGTTGGGGATCCCACTGGCAGGAGGCCCCTGGAACGACCCAGGACAAGCCGGAGAGACTATGTCTCCCAGCTGGCCTGGGGAACGCCTCAGGGGGCCCCAGGAAGACCTGGAAGAAGCGGCTGGCGAGAGTGAAGTCTGGGCTTCCCTGCTCAAGTTGTTGACCCGACCTCAGATAAGCGGTCGAAAATGCATGGATCGATAGATGATCATTTCTCAAGTGCTATGTAACAGCACATAAGAGGGCGGAAAAACTTGGAACCAGCCCATACTCACCACCAAACCGTCTGCTTAATTTACCTCCAACGTCAGCTGTGTAAAAAAAAAAAACGAGGGGCGGCGGAATTCTCACAACACATTGAAATTGAACAGAGATCTCCAAACTTGACAATAAATTGACTTAAGAGGTTTCACTGTAGACACAAAAACCAGTTCTACCTAAGTGCCGCTCATAGCAAATGCATCAATATTTGATCACAAAAAGGAACTATGACTATAAGGTCAAATTTATCAAAACATTGGCCGTTTCACAGCGCGGAGGCATCCCGAGTTCCCACCTGGAACAACTGGTTGCCTCGCTCTCTATCCACATTTGTGCTGTGTAAACAAATACAGTGCAGCTCAGCCTCTGGCAACATGGCATCATGGCAACACAGTTTGGGCAGTATGATGAACTTCTTAATTCATTTCAAATGACACCATGAAAACTTCCACCAGTATTTCAATTTAACCATTTCAGGGACAGCAGTTACTACAGTGGACAGCTGATCATGTTATCAGGTTACAGGGTGCATGAAAGGGTAAAACAACTTTTTCCCGGGTTTTTCAGACTGCGACAGTAACCAAAATGAGTTGTTTTTACAGAAGACGCCCGAATAGAATAGTGGTTCCCAACTGCTGGGCCGTGACCCACTTCAGCTAGTTAAAAAGTTGCTCTTCTTTTTTTTTTTCAGTATGGTACAGAGGTTGAGCTACCAAATTTTCACACGGAATATATTAGGAAAGGGACGAAAAATGCGACATCCTTGTGTTCTAGCGAGTAGTTTACTCTGTAAACAAACACAGTGCTACTCTGCCTCTGGCTAGTGCGTCGTGGCTAGCACCTGCTTTTGGTGATCCATCAAACTCATTTTAAAGTCCCTTTGAAAAATATTCAATAAACAAGCTCCGAACCACAAACATCGCGATTATCCTGATGCAAGACTCCCCACCCTGCGGGAGAAAAACAGATCATTGTGTCCTGCCCAGAAGGTAGCACTTGAACGCAGCGCAATGACAGCTCAGATAGCCTCACCTGCCACTCTGAACAGGCAAACAAATGGCTTCCTGACCCGCTCTGACGGACCAATAGATGATCATGTCCAGGGGGTCTGAGACTCGTCCGCAGCCAGACTAAAATGGCCGCTGAACTGTGTCAGACAAAACTATTCACCTCGGAATTCACGGCTCATCATACACAGGCGGAAGGAAGGAACTTTGTGTGTGTGTGTGTGTGTGTGTGTGTGTGTGCGTGTGTGTGTGTGTGTGTGTGTTTGTCTGAGCGCTCAGGCGGTTGTGTTGGTGTTAGCTAGTGGCGGTCTTGCCAGTGGGATGTTATCTCATCTCCACTGATGCATGTCATTCATGGCCTGGAAATGAAACCATTGGCTTTTGTGTCAAAGACAAACACATCAACGACTTAAATAAAACACTCTCATGGTGATAATTTGGTAAAAGTTATGCGCGCGATAACATCTTGTGCTTTCCTGAATCTCTACGCCTTGTGTAACTCAAACCTCCTGAGACTGTTTTGTTTTTCTACCCCCGCGAGGCACGCACCGTCGCCAGCGGGGTTACTCTTCCTGTACGGTCGTCATGCAATCGACGCTGCCGTGGGATAAAACTTCAACTCGGCTCTGCCTGAATAATCACGCAGGTGGAAAATATAAGAAAGCAAATTGATGTATTGACTGAAGGAATACATGGTGAATTAAAAAATAATTCTCTGCGAGATAAAGCGGAAACGTTACTATAATTATGAAATGAATTCCAAATCATGTAAAAGTAGAATAAATCAGATGTAACGAAACGCTATATTAAATATGAGAGTAAATAGTAATAACAAATAATAAAAAATAATTTAAGAAATCCATCCAGTAGCCTTTTGACATCGCATAAAAATACCAGTAAAATATATATATATTTTAATTACATCATTAATAAAATACCAATAATAAATACAAAATAAGTACAACGACTAATAGCAGTAACAAGTCTCGTAAAAGTTAATGAAATTGATTATTAATATGTCATAAACAGTACGTTCGACTACACAGCCATAATCATTACGCAAAGCTCTTAAACATGCATTTCTACCACTAGGAGGTCATCAGGCATTTTTTTTATGGGCGCAGCATAAAAATATTGCCGCCACACAATGATTATAATGATGTTATTTCAACCTAAAATATTTATAAAACAAGTCGGACTGTCGTACGATCAAAAGAGCAGCGAACTTAAATTGGCAAGAGGGTGGCAATTTTGGCGAGCCTAATGGTAGTTTATTAGAATTGCAACCCCAATGCAAAAACAGCGAACGATTTGCGTACAAACGGCGCAATACTCAAGTGACGCACAATTGCGACACCCGCAAGCGACAATTTCCTTAAAAACAAAACCCAAACAACAACTTTTTTTTTTTTTTGCTGCTCACGAGCACCTGCCCAAGCGTTCAAGTTGCCAAACGAGTCCGCGCACGTCGTTCGAGTACAACTTAAGACTCGAGACAAGCGAAAACAAATGCAACCTACCTCAGTGGTCAACAGCGAAGTGCAGAAGGCGTGTGCAAAAAAGTTGTTTGGCTCATGTCAAAGAATGGAATAATCCATGTGCATGCTCGACCGCGCGACCATCGCCGGTTGCCTGCGCCCCTCTCTCTTTCTATCTGTGTGTGCGTGTGTCTTTCTCCCTTTGCAGGCTCCGACAAGTCAAACGGCGAGCCCCCTCCAGTGGTGACATCACGCGGCGTCGCCATGCCAACCGCCGTGACTCCACCCCAGCCGGCCCGGCCGGGCTGCAGCTGACTGATCCTACCTGTCTGACAAGCTCTCGAACGACATAGTCCATTTTTGCTGCACTCAGCAGCAAACTGCGCACTTTTAACATACCCTCGAATGATGAAAAAAAACTATAGCAGGTCTACAAATAATAAGAGTAAAAATAATCATCATAAATGGGGAGCACAGTGGTTAGCATGGACGCCTCGCAGTGCAGAGGTGAGGGGTTCGATCTTCGGCCTTCCTATGTGGAGTATGCTTGTTCTCCCCGTGCCTGTGTGGGTTTTCTCCGGGTAATCCGGTTTCCTCCCACATTCCAAAAACATGTATGGCAGGCTGATTGAACACTCTAAATTGTCCCTAGGTGTGAGTGTAAGCGCGGATGGTTTGATGTCTATGTGTGGCTTGCGGTTGGCTGGCGACCAGTTCAGGCTGTCCCCCCCGCCTACTGCTCGAAGACAGCTGGGATAGGCTCCAGCACGCCTGCGACCCTTGCGAGGATAAGCCGATCAAAAAAATGGATGGCTGGGTGGATGATAATAAATAAAAAGCAGAAGCTGCTTATTGTGTATAATGAGGACAAAGTTGCTTCTTCTTCTTATTCATCTTTTTTTTTTATAAATAATATGCTAATAAGTTATTCAGGACTATGTTTTCCAAAAAAAAAGTATCGACACTTGTGTTAATGTGCCAATAAATTTACGCAGGCTTCCTCTTGTGAAAGTTTTTTAGTCCAGTGCAGTACAGTTCTTTTTAATGTTGAAGTCCAATACGCGCCATCTTTTAGAACATTGTGTTTCCAAATAACGTGAATTGTAACAGGAATGATTTGACGCAACATTGCGACACCACATCGGTTTAGTGCTTAGCACGTCATCTTGAGGTTTCCCACTACCAAGGACGACACGGCCCGGTGGGTCCCGCATGGCCTGATGCCAACGTCGCCATGACCGCAATCGTTTTGGCTCGACACAGTCACTTTGCCGCTCCCTTTTGTCTGCCGTGAGCCGGTGCAAACATATGTACAAGGAGACCAGGTGAAACCCACACAACAATCTGTCAGAAAGCAGCCACTTGGAAAACGAATGCAGCTGCTTGAAGTTCATTCACTTCACTGCCTACAAAGTACATCGAGAACTTTGGACTTTTCACACCAGCACTGAGTGGAAAGTGAACATACGCTTGCCTGCACTGAAATGACCCGTGACTACACCATCGGTGACCAGTTCTAACAAATGTCCCAAATAACAGCAAGTCCACAAATTCGCAATATTTAATAGGAATCCAACCAACCCTTGCAAATTAGATGCAATCTTACAATTTCATCGAATCGTCACAACTTTTCAACGAATTGGATCAACCATTGGAGCTTTCTGCCAAGTTTGTCCAAAAACAGCAATCCCTTGCGCTAACCAAACGTGCTTTACAAGAGCATGAATGGATATATCCATAACCCTTATGGGGGCAGCGGCTACTACAGTGGCCAGCTTATCATGTTATCAGGTTACAGGGTGCATGAAAGGGTTAAATGTACTTTTTCCTGACCGGTATGAGGACAAGTATTCACTCTTCGAGTACCGATAACTCTCGTAGTTTTTAATATCGAAAATTTCAATTCATGCGATGACAGAAAATTGTGAAGAAACATTTTTCTTGCTAATGCAGACGATGATTTGACAATGTGTCAAACAGCCAAAGGAAAAGGCCAACTTATTTTAAGGAAGACTTACTTGACGTTTTTCTTTTTGTTTGAAGTATCGGTAGCCTCCATGCGTACCCAATACCTACATCAAATGTAATTTCGGCAAAATACTACCACAAAATCAAGCATTTTAGGTTGCAACATTAAAAAAAAATGCTCTTACCTGCTCCCGCAGCCTTTCCTGGTGGCCCATGATTGCCGAGGCGTGATGTGGGTACTTGTGCTTGAGGTGCTCCAGGAAGGCCTCCCTCTTCTTGTCCATGTCGGGCGGCTGCATGGCCAGGATCTCTCGGCTACCTCGGGCCCCCCCTAAGGTGTGTCTCCGCGGGACGGCGCGGCAGCTGCTTTTGGCGTCTGCCCTGGAAGCGGGCGCCCCATTTGGCGAGGCCTGCCTCCTTGTGGCGTACTCGGCGTCCTCGGGGGAGGTGACCCTCAGGTTGCTCTTGGTCGGCTCTGAAATATTCAGAATTGAAATAAATACAAAATGGAGAAATCACAGTGCTATTTACAATTGTTTTTCACATCATTTAATTGTTATTATTATTATTATTATTATTATTATTGTTATTTTTATTCAGCAGCCTGACAGCAGTCGGTAGGAACGAGCGTCGGTATCTCTCCTTCTTGCAGCTCGGGTGTAACCGTCTCTGGCTGAAGGAGCTACCAAGTGCTGTCAGGGAGGGCTGGAGAGGGTGGGAGGGACTGTCCATCATAGTTTTTAGCTTAGTTAGCATCCTTCTGTTGCCCACCACCTCCAGAGTGTCAAGGGAGCAGCCCAGGACAGAACTGGCCTTCCTGACCAGTCGCTCCAGTCTCTTTCTGTCCCGGGCTGAGATGCTGCCTGACCAGCAGACAATGCCATAATAGATGGCAGAGGCCACCACCGAGTTATAGAAAGTCTTAAGGAGCGACCCCTGAACCCCAAAAGACCTCAGCTTCCTGAGTAGGTAGAGTCGGCTCTGTCATTTCCTAATCAGGGTGTCCGTGTTTGTAGACCAGTCCAGTTTGTTGTTCAGAAGAACACCTAGGTACTTGTAGGAGGTCACCCTCTCTATGTCCATACCCTGGATGTTCATCGGTGCTGGTGAGGACTGTTTCCTGCAGAAATCCACAACCAACTCCTTAGTTTTCCTAAGGTTGATCTGGAGGAGATTCTGCTGGCACCAGTCCACAAAGTCCTTCGTCAGTCCCCTGTACTTCCGCTCGTCCCCCTCTGTAATGAGGCCAACAATCGCAGAGTCATCGGAGAACTTCTGAAGTTGGCAGTTTGGAGTGGTGTGTCTGAAGTCCGAGGTGTAGAGGATGAACAGGAATGGAGCCAGAACAGTGCCCTGCGGCGCTCCAGTACTGCAGAGAAGCCTGTCCGACTAACAACTCTACAACCTCACGTACTGCGGCCGATTTGTGAGGTAGTCAATGATCCATGCTGTGAGATGGTGGTCCACTCCGGCGTTCTGCAGTTTGCCTCCCAGTAAGTTGGGCAGGATTTAAGTTACTATAATGAGGGTTTCGGTAACAAGAAAACTTACAATAGCTCTCTTATATATACATTTCATATGAGAATTTGAAATTTGCGTTCAAGTTTTAGTAAGCATCATAGAAGTCAACATGTTTGATTTGTTTGATTTCATTCGATGTGGCAGGCCAGATCTGGCCCCCGGGCCTTGAGTTTGTGTGGCTTACAGGGTGCACGAAAAGGTTAAAGGGGAACCCAAGAGCAAAAATGTTCTCGCAATAGTTAACTCTATCTGCCTCCGCTAGTCTTAACATGATATTCTGAATAATATTGTATTTGTGGAAGAAGCACTCATCAGATGATTCCATTCAGTTTCAGCAATCGCAGGGTCACTGCCATTTTACCGCCCCCTGCTGTCGACTGAAATTGGTGTCAAAGTCTCCTCAGGCTCACATTGCCTGAAGAGTGACCAGAAGATAAAAAAATATTTTCCGCGAGCCGCTTCATATATGTCCCCGAGTACTTTTTTTTGAAAGTCGGAGTGAGCAAAGTTTTCGCTATCGCTAATGCTAGTTCAATTACTGTATGTGACCTGGAGAAGGCATCCAGATCCAAAAATAAATACCGCATGACTGAGCAGCTGAACATGACAAGTTCCGATTTTTTTTTCTTCTTAACACCAAATAGGAAAGTGTCAAGCTGCTCAGAAGACTATGAACATTATTTTTAAATTTACTGCTTCCACATATCAGGGCGTTTTATTTGATCTTGTTTTTCGACTTGAATGACAGCGGGGCATTGAAATGTTCCTCAAAACAATATTTCCACGGCAAAAGTTGCGTAGAGATGAAGAACAAGCGTCAACCGGCGCTAGCAAGGGAATCGATTGACGAGAGGGGTTCTCTTTATGACAAGAGCCACTTTTGTCCCCAACGAGTCGTAATCGCAGTCGTCCGAGCATTTGCGCGCAGAAACGGCGTCTCCGCTTGACAGCACAAGAAACACATCATCATCCTGGCCCATTTCTCCCCAAAATACCGGCTGCGGATTGATCCTTGTATACACGGCACGCAAAATGTCAAACGATAGAAAGGGGAAAATAAACTCTCAGTGACAGGATGAAGCGAACCGGTAAAAGGTTCATTTCTGTGGTTGACGACGCACGGTTCAATTCGTCTCTTATTGACGGGTACCGTATTTTCACGACTATTCGACGCATCGTACTAATGGCCGCAGTCTCAGTAATGCGTGACATTTCTGTATTTTACACATACACAGGACGCATCGTACGAATGGGCGCAGTTTTACAGTGGTAAAACATACGCCAGCTTAAACATACGGCATGCATGCGCGCACTCTAACACGTTAGCTTGAAGCATACGGTAGCATGTCAAAACATACAAATAAGATAAAAACACGTTTTTAAAAAGGCAACGAAAGCAGAACTGAGTTCGGGTGTATTTTATTTAGCCATCGTACAATGTTCTCACGTTTATCGATCAATCATCACCCAGAAATCCATCAAAGTCCTCATCCTCTGTATCAGAAGCAGAGGACTGCACATCTCAGTTGTCATTGAATGCATCACATGCTAGTGTGAGTTGCTACGCATTGTCGAGCGGAAAGAAGGAGTAGCAACAGCAAAGTCAACATTTCTCTCGTGTGAAGCTTTCCCACATTTGAAAGTAAAGAACAGAGCGAAACATGGTGGCAGCGCGTGTGTGTGTGTAGAAAGAATTGAACAATTGTGCAAGTACCGTAATCCATCAAAAACGCCGCGTTCCCTCTCGTTGTTGCGTATTGTGGCGTAACTCGCCAAGCGCTGCCTCTCACTCTTTGTAAAGTTGTGTTTGCCACCGATCATCCATTGTTCCCATGCCGTTTGCAACTTTACTTTGAACGCCCGGTTGATGCCAATGTCCAGCGGTTGGAGTTCTTTAGTCAAGCCTCCGGGAATAACGGCAAGCTCAGAGTTCATTTGCTTGACTTGTTTTTTCACCGCTGCTGTGAGATGGGCACGCATGCCAAAACCATAACCGGTGGCTTTAAGTTTGAACTGAGCTTCGTAGGCGTGTCTTTTTGTCGAATTTATTTTCAGGGGTTCTTAGAAACCAAAACCGGAGTTGTTTTGCAACAATGCGCATTGCCACACTCTATACAAGTGTTGGTACTGGCTTGAGGCGTCCACTTACACGCCCACCCTTCACCATTGGCGGACTAGCTTGTCTGTCCTCTCTCTCCCTCCCTCTCTCTGTCTCTCTCTCCCTCTCCATATATGTATATATACACGCCCACCCTTCCCTGATTGGCCGACTTCTTTCATGCCTGGCCACCGTCACTTCCGCCATTTCTCTATATAAACAGCATGTCGGCTGTCAGTCAGATTTTGGAACTCGGCGCATATAAAGGACGCTCCGCACCATAAGGCGTACTGTCCATTTTGGAGAAAATGTAAGACTTTTAATGGCGCCTTATAGTCGTGAAAATACGGTAAATACGACTTGTACATTCCATTCCACGCTTGGGCAGCTTCTTAACGAAGGACAAGAAAGCAAATTTGGAGGAAAACGTATACAAATTTGATAAGCCTCCTCCCCTTCTGGTTTGAGTTCTAACTGCGGATCTTTTGAGGAATCCCAGCTTTGATCGGTAAACACACACACACACACACACCAAAAAAAATAAAATAAAAAAGTGCATCACCATGCGGCGTCTGTCACCGGCACCGTGGTCCCAAACGACCCCCCCGCCTTCCCACAGCTCTCCCAGCAACCTCAAAATCAGGGCCACGGCATGTCTCATAGACTTCCAGACCTATTTTTAACTTCCAAACAGTTTCCCACTTACCGCTCACTAAATTACACTCAGTAGACAAAACAAACTCGGAGTGAACTGCGCTCACCGGTGGAGTGCTATGTGAGGATAAGAAACACATTACCTTCCGCACGGGAACAATCTTTATCTGCCATTTTCACCTCTATTGCAACTTCAGCATTCTTCTCTACCCTGCACCCTCCCACCCCTAAAAAAAAAAAAAAACAAAACAAAGCTTGTGGCGAGAAGGGACGAATCTCCAGTTGACCCGCTGACTGGCTGCTTGTTTGCTCGTTTGGAGATTCCAGGAGAAGCTCACGTGGAAAAAAAAAAAAAAAAGGGGGGGGGGGGCGCTGAGATAGGCCCTGCCCCACCGCCCCAGGATAGACTGCTGGGGGATTTAGAAAGTCAACTGCATTCCAGGACAAAGTGCGACCAGCCTCTTTTTGCCCTCGGGCTGGAAGATTGACTCCAAGCATGCGGTGTGTTTCAACATAATCGGAGTCGGCGCTGTTGTTCATTTTTGTTGTTGTTGTCTCAACAACAACAACAAAAATGAACCTGTCATGTTGATTCCTTGGGACTTTGGTTCGAGGCAAACTAAGTCTAAAAAGGCTGTCATCGGAACTCTGAAGTGTAAGACCTCATTCATAAGCAAAGTGGCATCTGGAATACACGGACCAAAGATGAGGATCAGGGTTAAAAAGTACATGCCTGGTTTTAAGGGATCATCTAAACCAGGTGTCACCAACATTTTTGAGGGTGAGAGCAACTTCATGTGTACCGATTGTGTGAAGGGCTACCAAATTGATACACGTCTGAAATAACATATTTGTCCAAAATACCTTCAATAATATGAGGATGTGTTATTTTTAATACTTGATGATTTAAATTGTCAGACTTTGATCGTGTTTCGAAATGTCTCACAGTACTGCCAATGTTTGCATTTTTAAATCATAATTTCTACTAGCAAATCACAATGTCCAGGCACTGGCGGGCTACTCAAGTGGTCTTCACGGGCTACCTGGTGCCCGCGGGCACCATGTTGGTGACCACTGATCTAAACCTTGATGCGCCCCAAACAAGCTAGCCCGTGGCTGTCACAGTGTTGGCAAAGTGATGTTGGAATGGTTGGGCTGAATCAGACACGGTCCAAAGACAGGGAACAGGATCAAAACATCAAACATCACAGGCTCAGGACAGTTAAGGTCCGTCTCAGCCGTATCAACGGCATAACCTGAAAGCTGACGCGAACCAAACAAATGAGAGCGCTGGAAGACCTGACTCTGGATCCACTGGCAACCTGGCTCTAGTACAGTTCGGCACAAACAGACATGGAAGAGGACATTCACAAGATTTGAACGTTAAAGACCGTTTTATGATCCTGTTCACAAACTAATCTTGGGTTCGTCTGAAATAAACAAGGACCAACGCTAAAAAAAACAGCATCAAGCAAGAGAGACTTGAAATCCTGGACCCTTGGCAAAACCATTTTAGTCCTGTCTGGCTTAAATAGACCAAGACACACATGGGTATCAAAATGATATTTTAACAAGTCATACGCATTCAGTATCAGGAGAGTGTACCGTATTTTCCGCACGATAAGGCGCACCTAAAGGCATTCAACTTTCCCGGTGCGCCTTATACTCCGATGCGCCTTCTATATGAATCAGTATTCTGATTTGTTATTTTAAATGATCTTTAAAGCTCTTAGTTACAGCTACAGGGGATGTGAAAGCTCTATATAAATAAAGCTGTATTGTATTGTATTCACTTTAGCATAGCTCCATCTACTGGATGCATAATGCAACCGCAGCCACTATTGTAGCTTCTATTCTATGCGTCTTTTAACGCGGTGCGCCCAATATAGGAACTCTTTTTTAAAACAGGCCATTCATTGAAAGTGTGCCTTAAACTCCAAAGCGCCTTATCGTGCGGAAAATACCGTAATCCCATGCTTGCACATTTGCGTTTCGCACTTCAAGTCACCAGCTTGGAATTCTATGAAACAGTTTTCGGCTCGTAATTTGTGGTATATTTACAGTCAATACAGACAATTCTTAATCGTGCGTCTTAATTACTTTTTTACTGTTGACGGCAAAGCTCACACCCTAATGTATATACGCAACCGTCAGTGCCCGCCACTGAAAATGTAATCTTGATCTTGAAGATGCCAGATTCGAGTGAACTGAAGCTAACCATGTGACCACAACGTATATCGTCTCCTGCTTCTGGTCCGGACCCAAAAACGGCACTTCAGAGTCACGTTGCAGTTGTAGTGAAGCCTAATCAAATCAAGAACAAAATCCCAGGCGACACTTGTTCCCAATTAGGGACCTCGTAGGAGACTCCAGCTGCTGTTGTTTTCATCATGTCTGGTCTTTTAATTCAATATTAGGAGTGCATCTTTCTCCTTCAGGCGACCGCTAACGCTCATGAGCTCATTGGCCTGTAGCAGCCGGAATCGATCCAAAGCCGTGAGGAGAAGGCGGCGACATTGGTGCACCTTCACGGTGGTCCGGGGAAGGCAAACGTGATCAATGGGGGAGTTTGTGGGCCATGTAATTGGAAGCGGTGGGCCGAGGGCACGGGGCGACTCGGCACCTGACGGCTGATGTCAAAACGCGAGACGGCGCGTCTGCTCAGGCACCACTTTCACCCTCACTGGGGATCCTTTTCGAAAGTGTTTTTACTGGCCATGTGTCGGGCTTCTTACCAGGGCCTTAAATGTAAGCAGGAGCCTGCGGAGAACAGGCTCCGACCTGTTGCTTTCAGGAGACAGGAGCAGATGGCGCAGGGCTAACAAAATAACATTGCTATTCACTTCAGTCGAACGGGGAACAGAGAACTTCACTAAGGTCGATACGAAACCAGATTTAAAAAAAAAAAAAAGAAAAAAAAAGAAAAGAAAAATGAGTTCCAAATTGTTCGTGCATTGTTACTGTGAACAAATATAAAGCAAATCCAGTCCTTCAGTACATTTTTTTTAGGTTCAATGAGTCAATTATCTTTTAGAGAGAATTTTTTATTTTTATTTTTCCAAAATGCCTGCATTTATATATATATAAAGGTCACTAAGTAGTGTGTAATACAGTAAACTGTAATTCCCAAATGACTGGAGATTGGTATTGGCACATGGCTCTGGTAGTATAGTAGTTTAGTAGTATAGTAGTTTAGGATGTAGGTTATATTTCTTTGGACGTAGACACTCTTGAATGATTAGACAAGATCATTCATTTCAAATTATTTTGACTCCAGTTTGACAACCACTGCTCTCAGGAGTATCCAACCACAACCAGAAATTACAGCATGTAGTCCAGAACCTTCCCCTTAGCATTCCACAGGGGGAAATTAAAAAAAAAAAAAAAGGAAGAACCATAGTCTTATTACAACATCACAAAGGATCTGCAAGTCAACTACGCAGGCGTTTGCTTGTGAACATCCAACTTGGAAAGCCTCCACCTGCCGGTTGTATGCAGGAATGAAGTTCCGTGCTCGTGCCAAACTATGCCGCGCAACTAAGCCTGCGGATACACAAAGTGCTGACGCAGAAACAAGCGCAGACACACAGTCACACACACTAACACAAAAAGAGCGACTCAATGGTTTAGTCTGAGGATTCATTGGGAAAAACAAAAACAGCTCGATTGTATTGTGAGAAGAGATTTTTCGACATTCGCTCTGTACTAACCCTTTCGGGTGCAGCGGTTACTACAGTGGACAGCTGATCATGATATCAGGTTACAGGGTGCATGAAAGGGTTAAATATAACATATGTGTGTGTGGGGGGGGGGG
Source organism: Hippocampus zosterae (assembly GCF_025434085.1). Lineage (NCBI taxonomy): Eukaryota > Metazoa > Chordata > Actinopteri > Syngnathiformes > Syngnathidae > Hippocampus > Hippocampus zosterae. Next base: position 9,522,842 of record NC_067470.1, read on the forward strand.
GGCTGTACACACCCACAGCCCCACACACACGGCACGGTGTTCAACGGTTCGATTCTGATTCTGACCTTCCTGTGTGGTGTTTACTTGTTCTCCCCGTGCCCGGGTGGGTTTTCTCCGGGTACTTCAGTTTCCTCCCACATTCCAAAAACATGCTTGGTAGGTTAATGGAGCTCTCCAAATTGTCCCTAGGTGAGAGTGAAAGCATTAAGGGTTGTTCGTCGATGTGTGCCCTGCGATTAGCTGGCAACCGGTTCAGGGTGCACCCTGCCTTCAGCTGGAATAGGCTCCAGCACACCCGCAACCCTTGTGAGGATAATCAACAGGCAGTGTGAAAGGGGCTTCATGGACACTTATGTGCCTCTGTTACTGTTTTTAATACCAAACAAGCACCAACTAAGTAACGGTTCGTTGTCGTCCCCCGACCATTCTGCATCCGTGTCTTTCACACAAAACAGCAACTCCGATACCAGCCTCCAGACAAAAGAGCGACTCATCACTAACAGGTCTGATATGTAGTTTCCGCACAGGTAACTAACACCAGAGATGTTGCAAAGGCACACGCAATGCGATCTGGCCATATTTATTTCTTACACTAACATACAGGGAAATTTCCCGTTTGCCATCTGGCTCAGTTTTTTTTTCTTCTTCCCGCAAGCATTTTCAAACATGTCAGAAACACTGAAAGAGAACATGTGTTTCAGATGCGGCAGCAGGAAGTGCACGCCCAGTGCAACCTGAAGCCGAGTAATGCCGTCCACTTAAACCGTGTCACCTTTACCCTTCAAATCCTGCCCCCAATTAAAAGCCACTTCCTGTTTTGTTTTCGCAGTAGACAAAGTCAATAAGTTCTTTGTCGATAATGGAGTGTGTGTGTGTGTGTGTGTGTGTGTGTATGTGTAGTTTTAGCCAGAAATATTTTTGCCCCCCAAAATATTGTGATTACAATTGAATATTCAATTGCAATCACAATATGATGATCCTATGATTTCAAGGTCCCTTTTCCGTGTCTTTATTTTATTTATTTTTTTGTGTATAGTGTGTCAATTTGGAGAACGGAGATCTGTCTCACGCTCACTCTCAGTCTCTCTAAGTCAACATCTTCAGATATTGTCTGACTCAGGTCTGCAGCACAAGGCCTCGGAACGACTGATCAGTCCACATGCGGTGAAGTGATCAGGGAGTCGGTCTCGCGGCCATTTGTTGTTCATTAACCAAGTACTGCCTTATGAGTCGCCGCGTTTGTTAATGTGCACTTCATTAACTTCTGGCATGAGCGCATGTGTAAGTGGGCTTATAGGACTCCGAAGTCTCGCCGGTCTCCTGTGGCAACGGCGGTTTCTGGGCCAATGCAGCCAGGCTGGTGGCGTCAAAGAAGGGGTGTGGGTGGTGGTGCTTTTTTTTGGGGGGGGGGGTGTTTAAATGCATGGAACAGCTGCACCTGGGTGGAGGAAATCCAGCCCGGATTTGGGACTGAGAATTTCTCTCATCTGAAGTTTTCCGAAGGAAATCATAAGTTCCTCAGGATGGAGCGAGTCTGAAGTCCACCGAGGAGCGGCTAGACGACTTCAATTAAAAACGTCCATCACTTCATATGCAGATGCTTATAGAACAGACTGATTAAAAAAATTCTGTTGTGTGAATTGACTAAGCAGGTTAATTTTGAAGAAATGTTGTAAAGTTCATAGCTGTCAAGTGGAAAAAAAAATCAAGATGACATTTTATTTTTTGAATTACATTTCAAAATAAAAGTGAACATTATAGAATTACTTACAGCAAATGAAATGATTTGTAAATTTTTTCAGAAGCAAATGACATAACGGAATTTGGCGCTTGTGCGATGTGTGCCCGCGATACTTCCTGACTTATTTCCTTTAATAATATCGTGAAACCACTTAGAACCGGGACAAAACATTGTTACATTTCTCTCAAGGGGCCAGAATTCAGTCAATTCAGTGAAACAGAAATGAATAGTGATAGACGACCCAACAAAACCCATCCTCTGAATATTTATGATTCAACACAGAAAAGCGTCATAAATTCAAACAGCACGCTGCAAACCGTGCACACAATAATCCACATGGTCGATAATGAATATTCACATTTCCGCAGCATTGCAGCAGCCGAATTATCCATCACGCGCATGCAGTCAAATATTCCGATTATGATCCAAAATCAGAGTGCAAAAAGTGTAATGTTAGACATCAAGGCTCTGCGGCGCCAGAATTGAGAGCAGCAACAAGACGTTAGGAGGCTCTTCAGTCTGGTGCGACTGGTTATTAATGACATCATCCTCAGGGACAGCCCCGCCTCCCCCAAACTCAACGATGTCATCAGTGCCAAAGCATCCCAGTGATGTCATGCAAGGGAGGGCCTGGATTGACGTTCAAGTGGCCTTCCTTTTCTTCCTCCCTTTCTTTTAGGTCCTCCCTCTCCCGTGCCTTTTTTTCCCACTGCTGTCCCGAACGCGTTGGGATGAAAAGCCCATCCGCTTGTTTATTAGTGCTCGAAGCCAACGCCAAAGAGATTTGCGGCTAAGCCCTGTGAGTTATTTAAAAGATGAGGGCTACCAACTAGGTGAGAGTATTTACATTCCCCAAAGCAACTGCCTGTGTCCTGCTGCTGTAATAAAAATATATCATCGTTGGAGTCTACTTAAAAATTGGACATCCACGATCCAGCCAATCCAACTTTCACAGGACAAAAAGGGTCACAGCAAACTCATCAGGGAACATGCTTTACACAAAAACATCAGTCTTCCTGAATCTTTTTGAGCATAGGTTTTAGAGACTTTTTTTGTGGCCCTACTGATGAAAGACGTGACAATCAAATTTCATATATTTTAACTTTTTATTTATTTATGTTTTGAATAGCAACTACAAATGGCCAGTATTCCTTTGTCTTTTTGAGCAGAGGTTTTTGACTTTTTTTGTGGGTCTACTTATGATGAACATCTTGATCAATTTTGATTTAGCAAGTGAAACTGGCTCTGGGGGCCGAATTCTCTTTGAAGCACCCTTGAAATGGCCAAAACGACTCTAAAATGTTCCTTTCTAAACAAAATGGCAGTCTGTCATTTTGGGAATGGGCTTTGGGGACTTTTTTGCAGGTCTATTCATGAGAAAAACGTTCCGATCAGATTTTAATTTAGGGGGTGGGGCGGTGGAGTGGGGGAAGGACAACTACAAATTGCCAAAACAACTCTAAAATGGTAAATTCAAACCAAAATGGCAGGCTTCCTTTTTTAGGAATTGCTTTTTTTGGTGGGTCTACTCATGGCAGCCATACCGCCCAAATAGCTTCATTTTCTTTGAAGGATCCAGGAAAGAGCCAAAATGACTAAAATGGTCACTTCAAACCAAAATGACAGCATTTCTGTATCTTTTTGAGCAGAGGTTTTTGAGAATTTTTTGTGGGTCTACTTATGATAAACATGTCGACCAAATTTGATTTTGCGAAGTGAAACTGGCTCTGGGGGCTGAATTCTCTTTGAAGGACCTTTGAAATGGCCAAAATGAGTCAAATAATGTACATTTGTAACCAAAATGGCGGTCTTTCTTTGTCTTTTTGGGAATGGGTTACTCATGATAAACATGTCTACCAAATTTCATCTTCACAAGAGAAAAACATTGCGTGAAATGGTGTCAGCTGCTGTTGTGAAGTTTAGCAAAGGGGTGGGGGTAGCTTGCAACATTTGGAAAAGCATGAAAAGTTGGACATGTAAGCGTTACGTCACTTCCGCTCTAATTTATTCAATTTTTTTTTTTTTTGGGCGGGGGGGCCTTCACATCTGTTTTTTTTTAATCACAATATGAAAATGTTTGTGTGTCCCGGGCAAACATCCACAACTCAAGAGGATTAGTGACGGGACTCTTCGCTGATCAAAGCGGCAGCTTACTGGGACACACAAACATCAAGGGGGGGGGGGGGGGGGGGGTGTAATGATGCAAACTTCTGTGCAAAACACGACAAAAAAAAAGATGTCACAGAAGAACACTACCATCTCAATTAAAATCTCAATTAAAACCTTCCAGCCACCCTCTTGCTTCACTTGCAAAGCTGATTAAAAAAAATAAAGACAAAATTTGATTGACGAGTGTCACGTGGGAGGAGTTACAACACATCCGATTGGTCCTTGCATATCTTGCTCCACCGCTTGCCCAACTCGCACCCGTTTCGGATTTTTTTAATCGAGTTAGTTTTTATGTTGTTTTGTTGAGTTTTTTAAACCCCTTGGCAAAGTCGCATTGAAGAAACTATTTGAGTGGCTTTGTCGTGTTTATTTTTTCTTTTTACGGGATGCAGGAAACTGGAAAGCAATCAATAATTCTTTTTTAACGAGGTACGGGTTTTAAGACCGAAGAAGGTCTCACCGCTCCCAATTAAAACGATTGTTTATTAGAATTTTGACGGCTTTCGCTAGGTTTATCGCGCACGCCGTTCGGCACATTCGTTTCCTCCTGTTTCGCAAATACCCAACAGACCAAAAAAAAAAATTATCATCGTCGTAGTCCTGTATTAATAATGATACTATTATTTTAACAACGGCAAGGATTTATGGATAAATCTGTGATCGCGTTTGTTTGCGGTCACCAGAAATGATCACTATCCGAGCTTTATGGCCCCCTTCAGATTTCCCACAACACTTTTGTATCTTTCAGTGCATTGGTCAACATTTAAAAGCCGCCGACTTTGAGTGTTTGGTTCCCTCTAAAAACACGACGCTCATTAAGCCTTGCCAGCTGCAACAAACAAGCCCCCCCCCAAAAAAAAAAAAACAACAGACACAACAAAGCAAGTAGGTAATAAAAACATTCAATCATAACAGCTGAGCAAAACGATCATCGCCGCGTATCTCCTGGAGGCCACGTCTGCTTGCTCACGCGTAAGTACGCCATCGGTTGTCGAGAAAGTTGCTACTCGCGCCCTGGTGTGACTCTGCAATTACTGTCAGTCACGACACCCTAAATTAGTCGGAATGAGAGAGGGAACAATGGCCACTCCAATTTCGGTTTTGGCCAACGGATATTGTGTTTACGCAAAAGAGCGCGGGGGGGGGGGGGGGGGGGGAGGAGGGGCCGGGCAGGGGGATATGATGAAGCTCCCGCGATTGTTCGTCCTAATTGGGAGTTAGCCGATAGCGAGTAAGCCGTGCATTATGGATACTCTGGCAGTCAATCTCAAAGTTGCGATAGTGACTATAATTAAGACTCACGCCCGTTCCGCAAAGCAGGTCCTCGATCAAGCTGTCAGAGCTGACGGGCTCAACGGGCGGAACTGACCTTTGCTTCTGTGAGGGGTGGGTTCAATTGACCGCATAGCCTTTCCAAAGTCTCAGTAAAAAAGGAACCAAAAATGAACACAAAAAAGTTTACGCAGTCCAGTACTTTTTCTTCTTCTTCATGTAATAGATTAACCACTTCATGCACAAATAACGATAACCTGTAACCTGATCAGCTGTCCACTGTAGTGACCGCTGTCCCCAAAAGGGTTAATTACATTTCTATTCACTTTCCACCGAGGCCTCAAAATGGGCTAAGCATGTCTTTGGCTGCCCGGTGGCTGTAGTCTGATCTTGAAATGGAACTATGGGGGGGGGGGGGGGGGGGGGGGTTGCTGCATTGCTGCCAAGTAGGAAACGCCGTCCAAAAAGGAAAAGCTGACAGGAAGGAAACCTCGAAAAAACAAACGGTGATAAAGTGATACAAAGATCCCGTGGTGGGTTCGCGAGGCCTGTTTTCGCCCTTCCTTCTCCCATTGTGAAAACGAATGGAAACCTTGAGTACGTCACGGAACGTCCTGTAAGGTACTGGGATCTCTCGGGGAATGGAAAAGCCAAGCCACAGTCTTCAATTTCTTGTAAGAAACCTAATGACAGACTCCAAAACACCACAAGTGCCCCGCAAGACTGATGAATATCTGTAAAGAGGCTCTTTAGCCCACCTCCCCAAAACGTCTTGTGAGGCAAATGATCCAAAGAACCTTGTCTGACCTACTCCACACGTAATTTGGAGCCTGTGAAAAGCAAGACTTAAATATTGACACGCTGGGGGATCGTTTCGCTTTTATGAACGCTTCTAACTTGGGAGGTGGAGCAGAAATGGCAACGACGTTCCTCTCGGGTGCAGTCTAGACTTGGAGTTCTGTATGCAAAGCAATTTTACTTTTTTTTTTTTAGACCACAAAAACCTTTCCTGTCTACTGTGGAAACATTGAAGTCGAAAGTCCTTCAAGTTGCAGTGAACGGAAGACGCCCGGCAAGAAAAACAAGCTAGTCGCAAGTGGATTGTTACTTGTTTTGTTTTGTTTTTTACCTTTGTACGTTTTTTTTTCATTCCTAATTAAACGTATGACTTGAGAGTTTCGCTACCTTTTACTTCTTGCTATTGACTGGAACTATTTTCAAAATCAATGTACCGTCAGCTAATCCACGCCGGCTAACAATGCATTTTCTATCCGTCTATCTTTTAGTTTTAATCTGTTTTTTTTTATGGCGATGGGAGCGTTTCCATAGCGCCCGCTCGAATTTTATCTTCATGGACCGGTGGAACTGCGGTGCTGCATATATGACGTGAACACATTGACGTTCTTTGGAACCCGGGCAGCCATGTTTGTTTTCAGCCGCGCAGGCTGAACATCTGCGGTTGATTTTGGTGTCTTTTAACGAGGTTTGACGATAACGCTTTTTTTTGGCTCGTCGTGTGCGTTATAAGTCGCAAATGGACTGGAAACGACGACGTTTGTATGTACGGTATGAGATCCTTAAGGAGTGGATTGAACTGACTTTGCATCAAGTTCGGTATTTACACAGTGCTGTCGAGTTTTCCGTCAGAGCAGGAACAGGAAGGACTTCTCCAAACACAACATGCACAGACACAAAACAGGTTTCATCCTCGAATATCTCTCGTAAAACTAAAACGTACCCCCTTGGAGTTGTCGGATTCAAGCAGGAGAAATTTGAAGGAACGGACGCTTGATTCTGGATCAGATGGGGGTGAGGGAGGGGGGGGGGGATTGTCATGCAGAGGAGTAATTACGGAATCACGTCGCGGTAATGAGTCATCTACAAGTGGGTCAAGGAAAAGCATAAAATCCAAGGAGCAGCGGCTCGTTTAACCGCTTTCGCAGATTTGCTGAAGATTAGCCTGTTTTAAGACCTCTTCTGTTACACCACAGGTGTCAAACTCAAGGCCTGGGGGCCAGATCTGGCCCGCCACATCATTTTATATGGCCCGCGAAAGCAAATCAAACCTGTCAACTTCCAGGATGCCTTCTAAAATCTTGACCAAAATTCGAAATTCTCATATTTAATAAATAAGAGAGACATTGTATGCATTTTCTTCTTACCAAACACACATCATAGTAATTTAAACAATTGTTGAATAGAGCGTTATTATTGACTTTTTGATGTTTTCAATCATAACGGCCCTCCAAGGGAAACAGTCACTAAAATGTGGCCCACGACAAAAACGAGTTTGACACCCCTGTGTTACACTATGAATCTTTCACGTTTTTTTTTGGCGGGGGGGGGGGGGGCTTGCCACTCCTTGACCTTCACCTTAACCCTTTCCTGCACCCTGTCACCTTATAAAATTATAAGCTGTCCACTGTAGTTACCGCTGTGCCTGAAAGGGTTAAGCTATTCGCCCCCCAAAAAATAAACACCCAAGAGCTCTGGCAAACTTATTTGCCACTCTTCTAAAAGGGGTGGATGGATGTCAGGGAGTTGGGGTGATGTTTACACTGGAAGAAAAAGAGCTTGGCAGGTTAGTAGCGCCAGAAGAGCACCCGGGCCAGTGTTCTTTCACAACGGCGGGACATTTGTCTTGGGCCTCCCTTTACAATCAATGGCAAACAACAAGAGAAACGGACGGACACAGAAGTAACTTCAGCGAATAGGCGGAGTGCTCGCAGCTTGTGGCAAAGGCCATGAAGAGCCAAAGAAAGCAAAAATAAATAAACAAAAATCACCATTCTGTCTTTTTCTGGAAGCAGCAGTCATGCTCATGTTGCAGATAAAATGTTATTGGCGGGTCAACAAAAGGTCTTTTGTACTATATCCGTTCCGCAGTTAAAAAATACGGGAACAACAACAACAACAACAAATAAAACAAAAAAAAAATGGACAATCAGATCAGTGTTGGCTTGCCCAAGTCGTCCTCGGGAATGGAAAAGCTTCATTTGAGGCTATTTTTTGTTTGGCCCCGACAAGTGTTTCGTGTGTGCGTCCAAACCAATTATGGATGTATGTTCATTAAATAAATAAATAAATAAAAAAGGGCAACAGAAAGAACGAAACAAGAGACAAGATGGACACTAATGAGTCATTACCAGTGTGACCGGCCATTATTTCGCGACTGACCGTTTGTCAAATGATGTCTAAGGGAGCCACACTTGCTTACACAACAACTAATTAAAGAAGAGAAAACTCAATTCACAAAAGATAACTATGGTTTTTCAAAACGTGAACCGTCAAGCGGCCATTTTTTATTTTTATTTTTTTGCTTCGACTTTGCTCGCCGTTTGGTATGGTCACAGTGAATTCGACCCACTTCCCGATAAGCAGCAATTTTGCAAATACAGTGGTACCTCTACTTACGAACGTCTCTTCGTACGAAATGTTCACGTTACGAAACGTCTCAACAGAAAAATATTGCCTATTGTTACGAAAAAAAATGTCAAAATATGAAAGGTAAAAATACAGTTTGGACGGCGACTTGCAGCTCAGAGTTTCCTGAACGCAACATACCACTGCTCTGCCATTGGCTATTACCAAGCATCTTTCTGGCATCCCATTGGCTGAGAGGGACCTCTACCGTACGTGTCTATGTGTGTAGATCGATAAATAGATAGATGTGCCTAAGCAGCGTCCTCGTCATTCGCCCCTCGGGCCATGAGGCGTTTCGATGGTTTTATGTAAATGTGAATCACCCTCAGAAAAAGTGTCCACCAGTCAGGCGATCGCCCACTATGCTGATGTTTGCTTTGGACATTTTCGAAGGATGGTTAAAAGCCGACAAAAGCAAACATCCTTGGATCAGTTCTTGACAAAACACACGGGAAAAAAAACCCTCCTGAGAGACAACATGAACTAAAGAGTGAAAAAAACGATGAGGGCGCAGTTGAAAGTTATGGCCATCATTTTTATTCTTTGTACTTTGTTTTTTACGTTATGCACAACTATCATTTACTGTGCAATAATCTAATTGTAACATGTATTTGTTACATATTTTCATGCATTTTTATGCTTTAGGAAACATTTATGTCAGAATTTTGGGGGGATTGGAACGAATTAGGGCATTTCCATGAAAAATGTACCTCTATTTACAAAATGTTCTAATTAGCAAAATTCTTCCGGAACCAATTAATTTCATAAGTTGAGGTAGCACCGTAGTGACCAATTCTTCAAAAATGCGATGCCACTCCCAAGCGAAGATTATAAATTTTCTTTTTAAATCACACTTTACGAGGGAGGAAGTAAACCATGATTTTTGGCATGCGGTTACGAACTCTGATTCGTGTCTTAAAATGGGGAAGAATATTTGCTTTTGACTTTTAGTCCTTAAACACACACACACACACACACACGCACGCGCACGCACACACACCCTCACAGTAGCCCCATTAAGTCTCATCATTGACTCAAGTCGCTCGAGGATGCTTTAATGGAAAGCCCACCCCACCCCCCTGCAATGAGGTCTGATGAAACGCTGCAGCGATGCCATGCGGCTGCGAGTTGGCTGCGGGCCATGACGAGGGATGACAGCGCAGACAGCCTGCCGGAGAGACACCTGGTAGGACGTGGAGCCCCTCTGCTGCCCCGCCCCGGACTATTTGGCGCATGCCACAAGCCCAGGTGTCAATCTAGCTCAGGGGTGGGCAAACTTTTTGGCTCGGGCCGCATCGACTTTTAATTTGACAGAAGGGCGGGGTCAGCACGAGCTATGGTACATTAAAAAAAATAATAAGAAACTGCATTTGTTGACAGTCCATATTTGCATCAACAGAACAAAAGCATGAAAGTACTGTATTAATATCCTCTTTTTTCATGAGAACAGTGTTGTTGATCACCTATTTTAGCCAGTGCATTGCTGCAGATGGGTTGTGATCAGACCAGTTGAAGTTGAGCGATACAGAGGTCCGTAGATGGTAGATAAGACACCCCCCCCACCTCTCGTGCTCTGCAACTTCAAATCAATGCGCCACCTGGCGTTGAAATGCCTGTCATTACAAGTCCACGTGAAATGAATTCAATCATTCACATCAAACCTTAATTGCGTATCAACCTTTGGCGGGCCGGATTAAAAAGACCTACGGGCCGTACTCGGCCCGCGGGCCGTAATTTGCCCACCTCTGTTCTAGCTCCTGCTAATGAGCCGAGCGTTGGCGAAGGGCTATGGTGGTCGCATCAGACACGTTCAGCCAGGTGATTGTGCTGATGTCGCAGGGGGCAGGTGTTTTTCTTTGCTTGCGAAAACACTGTGGCTCATGTGACAGAAAACGGAGTACCCGGAGAAAACCCACGCAGGCCCAGGGAGAACATGCAAACTCCACACTCCGGAGCAGGAATCGAACCTGCTACCTCTGCACTGTGAGGTTGACACGCTAACTACTCGACCACCGGGCGGCTATTTGCTTCTATTTTTTAATGTATTTATTTATGGCAGCAGTGAATTGCCTTTTTTTGTCTATCGGCTATTTCGTTCATGTGACAATCACAAAATAACTCACCACCACACCACACAATCACTCAATCTTTCAGATAGATCCAACAGTCAGGCTTTTGCTAACTTGGATTGGATGGGGGTGGGAAATTGTCAGTCTTGTGTCGGCAGCATGCGCTTTATGTTTATTGGATTTTCGAGTCAGATTATCTAAACCAGGCATGTCCAAAGTCCGGCCCGCGGGCCAAATCCGGCCCGCGGTCGAATTTCATCCGGCCCTCGGCCCCTGTCATAAAATCAGTGCCGTCTGGCCCGCAGGTTGGGCGCAATGGAACACGTGTTGCATTGACTGAGGTCTCGTAGACTGGTGAGTGATGTTTCATAGAGTACTGCTTCCCTCTAGTGGCTAAATGAGTAATTACATTCACTAAATGAGTAATAGCATTTAGACACTAGAGGGCATCACTCACGAGTTAACAAGACATCACTCCGTGTTTATATTGACTGATATGTCATATTTCAAATTCCTGTTTCAAATGAACCAAAAGAAATTCTTAAGATTGTTGAAATTAAAATAAAAATGGAAATGTGAAACAGACTGGCTTACTAAAATGTGTTGAACAATATTGTTGTTCAATGTAAAGAATGTCAGCCAAGGTCGGCCCCCCGACATTTTACCACATAAAATCTGGCCCCCTTGGCAAAAAGTTTGGACACCCCTGATCTAAACAGTGACCAGATCTTTTAAAATCAAGTCAGACAATAAATCAGATGAATGACATTTTTACAACGGCTAAGCTTTAAATGTCCATGTGTCCTCCAGATGCAAATCCGCTGAACGGTGGGACGAAAGCTCATCAAGCAAAATGGGAGATTTCTTGATGCCGTTATCTTAATTCACAGTTGGAGGAAAGCACTCAGGCAAAAAGGCTCTTCTCCACTCAGATCGCCGCAAAAGGCAATCACGAGAAAACGCGGGGCGTTGCTGTAACAACACAGCAACATTAGATGACGTCATTGCTAGCATCTGGTATGACGTTTGAAATAGCTGTCGGATGGCAACAATTACTTCCAACACAAGCAGGAGCACGAGTTCTCAGGTGTTAAACTTTACGCCACTGTTCTATCTGCATATTAACTTTACTAACAGGTAGCATCTCACGTTTGATACGTTAATATTTGAGGATACACGGCAAGAAAAGTAGACATCCATGCTAATGTTAGCATAACCTGTTGCTATGCCTTAGCTCGGAGTCTCCACTCTGATCCATTCATCCCTTAATAATTCATTCATTCATTCATTCATCTTCCTAACCGCTTGATCCTCACTAGGGTCGCGGGGGGTGCTGGAGCCTATCCCAGCTGTCTCCGGGCAGTAGGCGGGGGACACCCTGAATCGGTTGCCAGCCAATCGCAGGGCACACAGAAACGAACAACCATTCACACTCACACTCACACCGAGGGACAATTTTAGAGTGGTCAATCAGCCTGCCATGCATGTTTTTGGACTGTGGGAGGAAACCGGAGCACCCGGAGAAAACCCACGCAGGCCCGGGGAGTACATGCAAACTCCACACAGGGAGGCCGGAGCTGGAATCGAACCCGGTACCTCTGCACTGTGAAGCCGACGTGCTAACCACTGGACTACCGGGCCGCCTCCCTTAATAATGTTAGCCGAAAATCACAGGACATTCTCCATTGATGTTTTTTTCGCATATCTGGGTCTGACTTTATTCAATGTGAAATGTAGCTTTTTTTAAAAATGGGATTCATCTCAAAGAAGTAGTTTGAAGCAATACATTTCGATTTAGAGACAAGCTTAGGATGTCGGAGAGGAGCTGGGTTTAGCCTGGGTTGTTAGCAGAATTTAGGAGCGTCTTCATACATGGGCACTCCACATGAATTATTCTCCCCCAAATCAAATCACCTACAACACCATTTCTTAGTAAGGGGTTTCTTTTAAGATGTGCTTAAAAACATTTTTAATTGATTCATAACGCTTCATTTATTAGTTTTATACTGTTACCGGGCAATTAAAAACAGTGCGCTTTATAATCCGATGCGCTTTATGTATGGATCAATCTTCTGAATTCTTGGACGTTGTATTTTAAATATTCTGTCAAGCGCTTTGTTACAGCTGCACCAGTTGTGAAAGCTCGAAATAAAGATAAAATAAGATAAGAAAACCTTTATTCGTCTCGCAATGGAGAAATTCCCTATTCACAGCAGCAAAGTTATGAAAGGAAGAAGTAGAACAACAAAATATAGGAGCTGCTGGAAAGGCAGCCACTGTCGCGGCACTATTTTGAAATCCAAATAACAAAAACAACACAACACGACACATAGGACACAGATGGTCGTGCAATCTTCACCACTTTTCTGCGTACACTTTGTTGTCTGAAGCAGTTATAGGAAAGCTGTATTGTATTTCCTTTCGCGTCGCTCCATCTAGTGGATGCATAACGCAAGCGCATCCACTATTGTCGCCGTTATGCTTTATGGCTTCTAATGCGGTGCGTCCTATATATGAAAACAGTTTTAAAATAGATAATTCATTGAAGGTAGGCCTTATACTCCAAAGAGCCTTGCAGTCCGGAAAATACGGTACTCATTTTTCACATCGGACTCACTCCCTATACAGTGATCCCTCGCTATTTCGCGGTTCGTTTATCGCGGCTTTGGTCGCGGATTTTTTCAAACATTGATAATTTTGTTTTATTTTAATTTTTTTTAAGTCCGCAAAAATCAGTGTCTAAGTGTTGTTTACTATGCGTGCTAATGTGTGCGCACTCTGCTTAAGCTTGGAAGGTCCACGTGGGCCACGTGTGTGTGTGTGCGTGCAAGCATGGGCATGCAGGTGAGTGTATGTGTGTTGCTGAGAGAGAGAGAGAGAGAGAGAGAGAGAGAGAGAGAGAGAGAGAGAGAGAGAGAGAGAGAGAGAGAGAGAGAGAGAGAGAGAGACTAATAAGAACACAAGCGGTCTCTTCATCCTTAATTGTCTAAAGAACCTTAATTGACTAATCATAAACGCCTGCAGATGCTGGCCTGTGTGTGTGTATATGTGTGTGTGTGTGTGTGTGTGTGTGTGTGTGTTAGTGCGCTCTGCTCAAGAGCAAAGGCCCACGTGGGGCAATTTCTTTTTTATATACAGGTATATGTTAATTGGTCGCTACTTCGTGGATTTTAATTTATCGCGGGTGGGTTTGGGGCCCCATTAACCGCGATAAACGAGGGATTACTGTATTCTACCTGCTATGGCAGCGATGTAACCCGAATTTGTACGCGAGTTGGAACACCACTCCCAACATAGCTGGCAAGTCCTAATCACACGGTGTTAAATTAAGCGTGCGCTCTTCTGCCGTATCTTCACGCCACCGCGCAAACTAGTTCAGCGCGCACCGTCCGTAAAATCGAAATGTCCGTAACTAGATGAGAGTTGCTCAATGTCTGAGGCTGCAAAATAACTTTTTGCGAGAGGAAGGAGCGCATCACCCCCCACCCCCAACCACCCTCCGTGGGAAAATTGCGCCGTCCGTTTGATCCCCCCCCCCCCCCCCTGAGCAAACTTGGACACGCACGGACCCGCAGTCACCCATTTACCGTCGGCCTCCTCGTGATCCACAGAGGGGAGGTGAGCTTCTCAGGAGTGATGACTGTGTGGCGGCGACGAGAACGGATTCCTTTGGTTAATGCGCTTCATTTGCACAATCTCTTGTTTTGAGCCCAACTAACACCCCCCCCCCCCCACACACACACACACACCGCACCCCCATTCGTTTAATTAGACACACACAAACACACACATTAGAAGCCCTCCTTTTTTGTTGTTTTACTGAATGGTTGGCTGCAATTCAGATCAGGGTAAAAAAAGAATAAAACAGCGATGCCAAACAAGGTTTCAGAGGCAGATGGAAGCAACAGAGCAGCAAAGACAAACAACGATTCCCAACGGGGAATCCCTTTGCCGTGGAGTGGAAAATGACAATGTTTTGTCGTCAAAAAGTTCAGACTTGTTTGATTATAGCAGCGAGGCGACTACTCACCTTTTGCTGTGAAGGGTGTTCAAACGCCACAATCCTCCCCAAAACTTTTTTTCCTGCTTCTTCCTGACGGTTCCGCACACTTTTCCCAAATCCCACTGGCTCCCCTCCTTCGCTCTCTCGCTCTCTCTCCCTCTCCTTCGTTTTCTTACTTCAGCACTTCCTGGGCTGCCGTTTATGCTCCAATCAGGTCATCCAACAAAACTGCGCACCCCCCCCACCCCTCCTCCTCCTCCTAGCCACACTCCTTTCGCTCAAGCCATTGTTTGGCAAAGGCTTGTCACATGTACGCCTGCGAAAAAGGAGCGCGTGTGGTATCACACCGAAAAGGTTAGTCAACTCCCAGCTCGAATGTCTCACAAAAGGACCGTTATTTTTTTTCTTTTACTTAGAAGGGGGCAGCTGAATCCGCTTTTTTGTTTTTTTTTTGTTTTCCATGCGTCTGGAACTTTTCTCTCCAAAGCCAGCAAACCTCAATGAGGCTCAAGCTACGGTGGCCAGTGGAGTGCGGCCGAATTCCAAAACACCAGGCGCCTTGACCGAGTTTTCCGCCTCGACCAAACCATAATTGACCACCGCAGCGAGGAGGCCAGGCCCTCTCTTTTCCTGGCAAAATGAGAGAGGTGGAGGGGCTGCTGGTTGGGGGGTTGCGGGGCCAGGAGGTGAGAGGTGACGTGTGGGAGGAGGCAGGTTGACAGGAGCACACTGAGCTTTTGTTTGGCATTGTCAACACCTTCATCGGTGCACCGTGCTAACACCTCCTGAGCCGTGGAAGAGTTCAGCTCAAACCCAGAGGCATCTTTACTTGGGATTGTGGTCCCCCCCCTCCCCCCTCACTGTACGCAAGTGTTATCAGACAATCATCGAATTGGAACCCGCAAAGCAAGAGAAGTGGAGGAAGAACCGAGAGTCACCTGCAGGCGATCGAAAGAAACAAGAATTCAGAGTGAATGGAAAAATGTTGCAGTTGCCATATCGTGCTGCTTTTCATTCTTCATTGTGGGGCGGTCAGGTTTCAAAGGCAACTGTGAAAGCGCATCGGTCTGAGCCGGACATGCTAGCGAATAACGACTGCAGAGGAGAATCAAAAGAGACTGCAGAGTATCATGCTGCAACATGCGGAGCTAAAGTTGACCCTTTAAAGCATGGGTGTCAAAGTCAAGGCCCGGGGGGCCAGATCTGGCCCGCCGCATTATTTTATGTGGCCCTCGAAAGCAAATCAAGCATGTTAACTTCCACGATGCTTGCTAAACCCTGAACCAAAAATTTCAAATTGTCATATGTAATCCATAATAACAGAAATATTGCAAGCATTCCCTCATGACCAAAGCCCTTATTTAATTGACGGAAACAATCTTTCACCCTTTCAGGGACAGCGGTCACAGGGTTAAACAAGTCATTATTCTTGACTTCTGATTTGAAAACGAGTTATCCATCCACTTGCTGTGCGCTCTGTGGGGGTGATGAAACATTTCTATGGTCATAACGGCTACCCAAGGGAATCCGTACCTACAATGCGGCCGGCGACAACAATGAGTTTGACAGCTTTCGAGGTAGAATCAGAACCATAAGTCGGGAATTAAGCAATCCCACGACAGGCTTGTGAAATGTAAATACTCAGTCTGTTACAACTGCGTTTGTCCAAAAGCTAGTTTACATATCAAATCAGACACCAGCCTTAGATGGGCATTGGAAAAGGTGCCAATGCTAATATTGCTTAGCTGGTGAGTGACCATCTGTGGTTTACATGTCTGGTATCGCCTCAGTCCACGTGCGACACGAGTTGACCATGTGGTTTCACAAAAGCAAGGAGATCCATACGAGCAGAGTATAATAGAAAGAGGCTTCAGAATGACAAATCACTAAAATGCTAGCATGGTAGCAATTGGCATGCTAACATACACCACGCTAGCAACCCCAAGCACATAATGCGCCAAGACAGATGCCAAAGACATTAACCCTTCCAGGGACAGCGGTTACTACAGTGGACAGCTAATCATGTGATCAGGTTATCATTGTTGGTGCATGAAAGCGTTAAAGTCGGAAGATGTGCCAAACTACAAAAATAAGCCCATTGAAAATGAACGGCCATTATCTTTGTGGCGAGACAATAGTGGAAACCGCAAAAAGCCACTCGCGTTATCTTTTCAATCCACGTGTCATCTTTTTGTTCCAGAAGAAGTCCCTAATTGCCCCTTTGAACACGAGTCGGTGGAGCCACAAGGCAGATTGCGGCACCTCTTTTGCCAGGTTGAATTCCGGAGACATTCATCTTGTTGTTTAGTCTGGGGACCACATGTTGGAGTGTGGGTGGGGGAGGGGGGGTCGCCTCTTGTCTCACACACTGCTAACAGAGACAATGTAAACTCTCGTATCGCAGCTTCATTGCTATAGGCAAGGCAGGTGCGATATTTGTGTCGTCCTGACGAAAGTGCAGCGGCTTCACTCTTCGTTTAATCCCCCTCGCCAGATAAATCCTCCTCCCGTTGCCGCGAAATGAACCAAAATATTTGACAGCGTCAGAGCGAGCAGGTGAGGATTACACGTCTCGCTTGTTGACTTTGGGAATGGCGCTGCACTTTCTGCGGCTGTCAAAGGGCCACCTGCGCCAGCCGGAGGAAACCGAAGCGCCGCGTCGCAACCAATAGAGTCAAGTGACAGATGGCTGCCTTTCAGCCACACAAATGTCAGCAGATTGAAGATAGGATAGCTAGCGCAAAACGCCTCTCGGGGAAAAATTCACAAGAGCGCAGTTAGCCAGTATCACAAAACTTGAGCTTTGCTTTTTCCTCGGCTTTTTGTGTGTTCATCGTATCCAAACACAGTTCAAAGCCATGGGAAAGACCGAGAAGTTCGACTCCCTGCTGGCTCATGTTAGTTTTTGGCTTGCAGGGCATGTCCTTACCAAACTGATATGGAGAGTGAGAATGAGCATGAAAAGGACCTAAAAGGCCTTGGCTGCCAATCCCCTGAATCCCACCCCCCTTACCCTCCCTCAAGCCCATGGACCAACCTCCCCTTTGACGTATATTTAGCATCAAATCAGCCAAAGCCCTTAGTGAGCTGCTGCCCTCCTCTCGAAAGCCAGCTTCATAATCTTTTTACGGGCGGCTAAGGGGCGGTTTGGAACGTTTGGCTTCTGACATCTAGACAAAGACAAAAAAAACAAAAAAAAAACTTGAATGAAATGCACAGAAATACATTTTCCTGAAACTTGCATATGCACAATGTATTCATAGATTTTCAGGTCATGATGCCCAAGACTGTACATCAAAAGCCCAAAGCGAATAATTGCCGTGATCAGTTTCCATTCGTTTCTGTTCCGCTTAATTATTATTATTATTATTATTATTAAGTCAAATGGACGTCGGAAGTGAATGTATCAGTCTGCCGTCAACTGTCAAAGTGAATCAAGGAGAAGAACAGTTTCGACAAACAGTATGTGTGGAATGAGTACAAAATGTGCGCCTGACTCTCACCTCTCAAAACTAATTGGTTGTCTATGACAATCTTAAAACGGTACTTTGCACCAAAGGACACAAACTGACTTCAAAATGGCACCCTTGATTGGTTCTCTGGGGAATGTGTCAGCCGTGCAAAAACCGACCGATGGCGATCGCACGTCGAATGAACTGCCAGCTCTCGGTCCCATCGTGAGCCGCATTTCACGACTTGCCACAGACACAAGTCACGCTTGCTTGTCAGAGCCTTCCAGGGCGGAACCGCACTACAAAACAAACGTGTTCTGACGTTACGCCGAGCTGAGAAACTCTCGCTTCCCCCCCTTCTGCTGAAGAAGCTCTCCCTCAACAGTGCATGGAGGAAAGGGAAGACAAGATCATCTATTGAAAGATTACGCTCAGTCAAAAGAAGTACGTGTAAACCGAAGGCCACAAAAGTCACAAAAGCCAGTTTTTGATGTTTTGCTTTCGCTTTGGCCCAGGATAGACCTTTATGTAGCATGGCTAACGGCTAACGTGAAACTCACCCGTTGTTTGCTCCACTATGTAGCATGGCTAACGGATAACATGAGACTCACCCATAGATTGCTCTGCTATGTAGCATGGCTAACGGCTAACGTGAAACTCACCCATTGTTTGCTCTGCCATGTAGCATAGCTAATGGCTAACATGAAACTCACCCGTTGTTTGCTCCGCTATGTAGCATGGCTAACGGATAACATGAAACTCACCCGTTGTTTGCTCCGCTATGTAGCATGGCTAACGGCTAACATGAAACACACCCGTTGTTTGCTCCGCTATGTAGCATAGCTAACGGCTAACATGAAACTCACCCGTTGTTTGCTCTGCAAGGTAGCATGGCTAACGGCTAACATGAAACTCACCTGTTGTTTGCTCCACTATGTAGCATGGCTAATGGCTAACATGAAACTCACTTGTTGTTTGCTCCGCTACATAGCATGGCTAACGGCTAACATGAAACTCACCCATTGTTTGCTCCGTGGTGCGCCTTTCAGAGGTCTACAAAGTGTGTCAGTTATGATTATTATTGTGTAACAGTCAATAATGTTAAATTGTTCCTTCAAACAATGCAGGAACAGCATACAAAGGCTTTACAGTTTGATGAATTTGTTTAACGTTATTTCCGTGGGGGAAAGAGTACTGAACGAAGTCAACCACCTTCACAGAAGTGATTCTTGACTTCAATTCCTGCAACTTTATTCATTGCGAGGATCCCACAGGATCAAAAGCCACATGTCGCGAATATACGGGTGGAGAAAACAGTAAAAATGATTCATTCAAATGAAACCAAGTGCAACCACTCTCCCATTTTTGGTGTTTCGTATGACAAAGGCTTTTTTGTAACGCTCTGTGAGGCTAGGTTAATTCAAAACCTGACCAGAGGGGGGAGCTGATACTTTACAACCAGGATTTAGAGACGCTCAGCCCGCAGGGAGGCAAGAAAATGATATGAAAGTCTGCATCTGTTTTGGAGTAGCCTACAGGGAGAGAACACGCGACCACAGAGTCCAACTAACACAAACTTGAACTTGCTCCTCTGTCTTGAGTCTTGTGGGATAATCCAAAACGTATGAAGTAGCGACGCCCAAGCAACGACGACACACTTTTTTTTTGAACCACGGACTACCAGATTCTTATCGTGTTAGATGCTCTGAAAAAACAACAACATCCATCCAGTTCCTATGCAGCTTGCACTCATTTGGGTAATGCGTCAGCTGTAGACTTTTAAAGTCGACTTTGGGTGAGACGCAGACTACACCCTGGAGTGGTCACTACAAACAGCATAACTGCCTGAAGTATTGTTAACTTGCTGTCACGAAACCAATACACCTGCTTAAGATTTGTATTTTTTTCCCTTTCATATCTGCAGATTTTCAGTCATCCACATCTTGGTCGTCCGTGTAAATTATATATTACAGATGTACCGTATTTTCCGGATTATAAATCACCTTTTTTCCCCATAGTTTGGCCGGCGGTGCAATTTATACTCTGCAGCGATCCATGTGTGAGTTTATGAACACATTATTATATCATTTCACATGTTATTTTCACATTAAACCACAAGAAGGCGCTCTAGACCTGTGTCGATAAGTTGACGAGTATGACGTAAGTGACGGAGAAGAGGAAGCGCCGCATCTTCTACGTTCGGAGTTGGCGGAGTTGTTTAAATGTGACACAGAGGGTGAAGATTTCGTAGGATTTACTGATTTGGAGTGACACTGACATTTTGGGAAACTTGTTCGCATGTTCTTTATGCAATAGTTATTGGAATATCGCTTAATATGCTATGTGCTATACATAAAAAAAATAGCAGGCACGTTCTCAGTTCGTTGTTGGGGCGTTAATGTAATGTTAGCATATCGTACACCTACTCCGCGTGTTGTTCTCTATTTTATTTTTATTTACTTTACAAGATGACATGTCTGATCTTGGTGTTGGATTTTATCATATAAATTTCCCCCCAAAATGCGACTCCATACTCCAGTGTGACTTATATATATGTTTTTTTTTCTTTATTACGAATTTTATGGCTCGTGCGATTTATACTCGGGAGCGAAAATAAAGCACATAGTCTGAATATATCGTAAACTCTGATCCTGAAACCCTTTCATATCATTTCCAGATCATTTTACAACTTTAACCACCATAAAGGGCTTACAGATTAGTGGATTTCAAACATTTCACGAGTGGCCGTCTTTCACTTTCACTAATCACTCCTGCTTTCCTATCGACCAAGGCTTTTAATCGCCTTTAGTGCCAAATTAGGACGCCACAACCCCCCCCCCCCCCCTCCAATTACAATGCATTGCAAAACCAAAACATGAGGATGAATGGTATGTCACCGTATGTTTCCAGTTTTCTGAAGTCATTTTCCTCCGGCTGTTAACATCACCCTCACCGCAACCCCCCTCCCCCCGACCCCACCCATCTTAGCGACAGAGCCTGGCTGAAACGCTGCGTCAAAGAGGTGTCTCAGCTGTCTCGTTGACAAGCTCGAATGTCTTAACTACTGACTTCACCGACCAAAGTGTATCATTTTTCTTCCCCCCCCCACCTCCTCCCCCAAAAAATCCCCTGATCTAAGAGCAAATGGAAAGGAGGAGCTGATCCCCAAATAAATGATTCGAGTGGTTTACGCAGAGGGGAAATGAGAAGCTGAGAGTCAAAGCCATCTGGGTGTTTAGTCGAAGGTTTTTTTTTTTCAAGAGACTACTGTAATTGAACACCTCACGTGACACGCCGACGTCACGTGACACAAGACTTTCGGGCTACGTTAAGAGGAAGCTGCACGTATTAATAACTTGTTCGTTCTGTTTACTGTGAATTGTAACTTGATTTGTTCAATCAAAATTTTAAAAAATAAATTTAAAAAAATGTCATTCAGAGGAAGCGTGAGCCAAGGAGAATTTTAATACTGTTGATTCGACAGCAGGGGGCGCTGGCTGCCAGATGCAAGAAAAAGAAGGTGCCCGTAGGAGCAATTAGACGAGAGGGTTGAGATACCTCGCCGTCGCACGCTTGAGAGGGATTCAAAAGTGGGCAGGTAGTCGATTTTATTTGCGGTTGCCCCGAGTGTCAATGCGTCGGGTATAAATCTGACAGCGCTCCTCCTTTTATGCATCCTGTTAGTGGGATAGCAGTGGATGAGGGCCTTTATTTTCTCAGTAGCCAAAAAATAAGCCCCAGGACTTGTAAACACTTCAGTTTTCTGAGGTGCACTTCGCAACTGGGAAAGCGGTTTGAAGGATTCCAAACTCTTTCACCTTGGCTATCATTGAAGCCGGCATCTTTTTTTCCGATTTCTTCCGACGTTGTATCAGAGACGAAACAGAGGCAAGCCACAACAAGCGTGTGAAATTGAAACCCCAAGAGTCACGGCGTTGAAATCCACTGTTGATGTCGTAAAATGTCTGTTTCCTAATTTTCTTCCTTCCCGGAAAAAAAAAAAAACACGCCCGCAGTCTATAAAATGTTACCAGGTTTAACGATGCCATTTTATCAGCCTCTGTGGAAATCGCCCGGTACGCATCAATCACGTTGACCGGCAAAATGTCCTTCTACCAAAATAAAAGCTTGATGTGATGATCACAGCGGAAGCCGAAGGCAAATCTTCACTGTGTAACTGCCATTTGCAACATGAAAAAGGCCCACCGAAACCATAATTGTTGTCTTCTGCTCATTTAACCCTTTCAGGGGAGAGCGGTTACGACAGTGGGACGGCTTATCGTGTTATCGGGTTACAGGGTTCATGAAAGGGTTAAAGACTGAAATGTTTAAATGGGAAACGATCACGACCGTGGAGAATTTTTTTTCACTTCAGTTTTTGCGCTGAGCAGCTTGACTCTTCAATCAATGTGCTATTTTTAGAGACGGTTTGCTGTATATAGTGGCATGCAGACTCTGCTAATGCTCAATGGATTCTGAAGACAGCTTGGTTGGGAAAAATGTGGATGAATGAGAGTGTTACTAAAAGTCTACATCTGTAATAATCAATGGAATACTTGTTTGAAAATCTTTTGAACACAATCCAACATTATCCCAAACAACTTTGGACAACTCCAAATTTGAAATTCAACAAATGGAGCCTGGTCTTCCTGTTAGATTGTGTTTTTTTTATTCCCTCTACAGCTGCAGCCAATCACCTCGACAGTCTTCTGCCTCAGGAGCCAAGGAGGAGGAAAAAAAAATATATACTGCAAATTACACCCCCGGAAGAAAAAAAAAACTGCAGTCCCAGTGAGGAGAATTTACAACACTCACTCATGAGTGATCACATACGCAACACTCTTTCTTCTTGTTCAGCGACCCGATTATTGGTCTGTTTCTGAGGAATGAGTCACGTTCAATCATTTGGAAAGCCAGACTTTAGGCTCATGAACGCACCATTAGCCCACATACTGTAATCTTATGTCTCTTAATGACTCGCTGGGCTTCTCTTCCAGGAAAGGAGATATTAGCCCAATTTTTATATGTGGCATTTGGAAGCAAGGGTCTTGGAAAAGGTCTCTTTTGTTGCATTATTTTTCACAGATAGGTTGAAGATCGACTGCGAGCGAAGTAAAAAATGTTAAAACCATGAAAAAAAAAGACCAAAAGTGAAAAAAAGTCAAACCCTGTAACCTGATAACATGCTGTCCCTGAAAGTGTTAACCCGGGGGTCTGCAACACGCGGCTCTTTAGCGCCCCCAGTGGCTCCATAGAGCTTTTAAAAAAATGTTTGAAAATGGAAAAGATGAGATGGAAATATACTTTTTGGTTTCAATATGGTTTCTGTCAGAGCTTATTATTATTTTAAGGGTGAACCCTAAATCAGGGGTCCGCAACCCAAAATGTAGAAAGAGCCAAATTGGACCAGAAAAAAAACTAATATGTCTGGAGCCGCAAAAAATTAAAAGCCTTATAATGAAGGCAACACGACCTATGTATCTATATTAGCCTACAATCAAAATGACTAAGTTCACTACAAATACACAATTAATTTTTTTCCCCTGCAGTACATCCTGTAGTGCAGGGGTGCGAAACCTTTTTTGAGCGAATATCGACTTTTCGATCAACCAGCCTCCCGAGATCGACCCGTTACCGCACGCGCGCTACGTGCGTAGGCACTTACACACGCATGCCGACTCATGGGACACACTTTTGCAGCGTGTTAACTAACTAACGTTTACAAATACTTCTCTCTGCCCTCCATATTCCCATTCTCTGCCAGTACCCTCTGTGATTTATAGAAAAATCAAAAATAACGGTTGATAAACCTATTGTGTAAGTTATTGTAATGAGGGCTTTGGGAACAAGAAAATGCTGAAAATGTCACTCTTATTTATTACAAATGAGAATTTGAAATGTTGGTAGCGATTTTAGAAAGCATCATGAAAGTTGACATCTTTGATTTGCTTTTGCGGGCCACATAAAATGATGTGGCGGGCCAGATTTGGCCCCCGGGTCTTGAGTTTGACACCGGTGTCCTACAGTAACCATATTAAAATATATTTCCCTCCCCATTTTTTTCCATTTTCCTTTGAAAAAGTTCCAGGCAGCCACTAGGGCGGCGCTAAAGAACCACATGTGGTTAGGTTGCCGACCCCCGCCCTAAACAAACGGGAAATCCGATTCCAAGGATTTAGTTTCATTCCCCCCCAAAACCCTTTTGTCATCACGCCTCTCTTTATTGGAGTGGGGGGGAATAATGCGTGTCTGAACAAAAAACATCGAAGCGCTTTTGTCACCACCTGGTACAATGAAGCGCTCCCATCGCGTCACGACTTGCTCGGTGACAAACGTTGCAGACATGAGTTCACACACATTTTTTCAGCTGCTTTTGGTGAGTCACCGTTCAAAGTCGCTCACTAAGAGATGAGTTCATCGCAGAAACGCAGCCGACTGCTTCTTCGGAGCCTCATGTGAACAAATCCTTGCAAGATGGGGCACGATCACCGGAAGCATTTGATACAATGGCTCAGTTACTTTCAAGTTGACCAAGAAGAAAAGTGAGGATGAATGAAATGGAAACGGCAATCCTTTGGTCAAGGTCCACAAAGCCTAAGTCCGTGAGGGGCCTGCAAGTCCACACCTTGTTGGATTCCAATTTTTTTCTTTTTTCAACTAAAAGTAAGATGAACCTTCTGTTACACTTCCAGGGACAGAAAGAGTCCCGAGAAGTCTGAAATTGGGCCTTGTGTCAACCGGCGGTCAGCACTCAAGCTTTCACACGGTGGAAATGTCACCTGTCAAATGTCACCTTCCATGTGCTCTGATTGTCTTTGCCTAGTGCGCGACCCGGTTGTTTTCTCTTTTTTTCAGCTGCCATCGTGCCCTAGAACAAGCTCCACCTCGGGGGCCTGGAAAAGGGCATTTTCAGAGAGTGGCCAAAAGTTCCGTTCGTCCATCCTGTTCTGAGTCATCATATGTTGTATATTCTTGTTTTTTGTGGCGATAATTGGGCAACATTTTTGACAGCCCCATTTTGTTAAGCGGAGATGCCGGCGCTGTTGGACAGTCCATGCCGGTGCGGTTGGGCGGACGGCTTGCGGAGCCGAGGATGCGTAGTTGGAACCGAGAGTCGCCGCTTGGAATTGAAACGGATTTACACGGGACAGGAGAAGAGAACCTATGTCTTTTTTTTTTCGTCAATGGACGCGACAGCTTCTTGTTTACTTTCAAACTTGGCTTGCCACAGACGTGTGCAATATTTTCAGCATGACGTCTCTGATCGACTGGTGAAAGGACACCTTTGACTCTCTCCTCTATCATCTAGAACCGGCTACTATTGCATGACTGTCCGCATTCAGGCTGCTAAATAAAAATAAAATTACGTGAAAAACAATGGTAAATAGCACAGCCACCTTATCTATATCTATATTTAAATTGCACTTAATTGAACTGTGTACATTGAAACTGAAACGTTTATTTTTGTGAACGCAAACACTTTGTTTTTCTTCTTTCTACCCCCCACTTTTGCTGCTGTAGACTGTAAATTTCCCCAGTATGGGACAAATAAAGGATATCTTATCTTATTTCATGTTAAGTGTGTTAACTGTTTTGTAAAGCATTTAGTTGCAGCTGCAGCTGTTGTGAAAGTGTGATGTATTGTACAGTGGTACTTCTACTTAAGAAAATTCTTCCAGAATATATTAATTTCCAAACGAGAAAATTAGTAGTAGAGACGCGTTTTCCATGTAAATGCCCTAATCCGTTCCAAGCCCCAACAAAATTCAGACATAAATGTTTTCTAAAGCATAAAAATAAATAAGAAATACATGTTTCAATTAGATTATTGCTCAATAAATGAGAGATGTGCATCATGCAAAAAACAAAGACTTGAGTAAGGGATAATAATGATGGTTCTTGAACTTTTAACTGCGTCCTCATCTTTTTTTTACCCTCTTCTCCCTCAGAAGTGAGTTTTGCAGAGCAGCTATAAGTATGTTGCGCTCAGAAAACTGTATTTTCATCATTTCTATCTTGAAATTTCGGTCGTAACAAGAGGCAATATTTTCCTGTTGAGACGTTTCGTAACTTGAAAATTTCGTATGAAGAGACATTTGTAAGTAGAGGTACCACTGCATTGTATTCTGTGGCTGGATGCATCTTTATCTTTCGGCAAGAATCTTTGTCAACCACGAGGAACTGAAACGGGAGTGGGGTGGGGTGGGCGTGGGGGGGCCAAGGGGTGCACATGAAGGATGAAGTTGGCATGATATACGCGTTTCATTTTAAGGAAGCGAAGACCCTCACAATGAGACACAAGCCTAATTTGAATTCAGCGAAACATCTGGTTTCCAGTTCAAACCTGCCCCCCTTTACCCCACAAGCACGTTTTGTTAACCGCGGGGAAGGATTCGCACACAGGCAGGGGCTCAAGACCTGTTGATTCCCCAGCATGCCCCGCTCACATTCCTGACCTCCTTCTGTCACTCTCTTACTAACTTCACCCCATTTCGCTTGCCTAAGACACCATCCGCCCCCCCAAGACTTAAAAACCTACCTTCCTCCACTGATTTCTCTGAGAGCGAGCTGACGGGAAGATATATGATCTGTCAATCAAACACCTCAAGTGGTTTTTGCAACTTGAGATTCCTAATGTGAGTGTGACACCCCCCCCCCCCACCACCACCACCACCACCACCACACGACGGTGCCCAGCAAAGTTAGAAGTCTGGTGAAAGAGTCCGAAAGGGGAATGATAAGAGTCCTTTATTCAAGAGCACCCAACTTCCTTCGTAATCAGCCTCCGGCTGAGGCGGCGACAATATGTGTCGCCGTTTCTGTGAGTGGAAACTGTTCCTTTTACAGCTTGGGGTGAGGGGGGGGGCAAAAGCAGAGCCACAATTGCAGCAAATGTATTTGTCGAAAACGTTCCTCTTGGATCAATCTGACGTCGAAAAATTATGTGCGGCTTTTAACTCATTCGGTACCAGCCAATTCTGGACCAAGTCTGAAAAGACGTTTAAAAACGTCTTTGGGAGTGAATGAGTTAATGAACCCTTTCGGGGACAGCGGTCACTACAATGGACAGCTTATCAGGTTACAGGGTGCATGAAAGCGTTAATGTCTTCCAACAACCTGTAGCAACAAGCGTGTGGTTTTTGAGGTTGATCCAGTAGACGCTTGACAAATTAATTTCCTTTCCTTCAGGGTAAGATGATGACTATTGCCCAGAGTTTTAAAAATGTTTTAAAACGCCTTCATTGCCAAATTTAGCCAACAAAAGGAGGACCACTGTGAAAGGTTGGCCGAGTTCAAGATTCAGAGTTGAGAAAAGATTGTTGTTGTGACTTACTGTGTACAGAACCGTGGAGCTGGCTCGCCGCTTTCGGCGTGTTGGATTTACTCTTCGGGGGGTTTGACTCCACGGTGGGTCCGGTCTCACCTGGGCCCTTTGGTTCCAACAGGTTTTGGCTCGCCGCTTTGTCCATGAGCGATTTCTGCCTCGTTAACACACCGTCAGTGCCCGCTCTCATCAGCTTCTCGCCAACACTCTGTACCCGTGCCTGACCGGCCGAAGAAGTTACGCCAGGGCATTCCTTCCTGGGGGAGGGCAGCTTGGATCCGGCGCCGGCTGAGGGAGGCCGGGCCAGCCTGGAGGTTTTTGACATCCCGCCTCGGTGACTCTCAGTTGGTCTCTGCGTCCGTGTCCGGTGGGCTCTCAGAGCTCCCCGCGGATCTACGGCGTGTTGTGACTGGTGCAGGTGAGGTGGGAGGCCGGTGGAGGGAGGGGACTTTTGGGTAAGTAAAGGGGGTGGGGGATTATTGGCTCTCTGGAAGGTGCGTGGCTTCCTGGGATCATTCTCCAAAACAAACGGCGTGTGTGCGCCTGTGGAGGGAGCAGGGCGAAGCTTTGCCGAATCTCACTCTGAAGTTATTCACTCCTTCAGCCTCTGAGACTTCTCATTCCGACCTCGCGGGTTTCTTTTTCAGTTGCGCATGCTCGGCGGGGAAAGCATTCCGGGCAAAAAAAGAAGCAATAGTCCTCCTTCAGGTGCGGCTGCTGAAGCTGTTCCAGATGTGAGCGCGCCTATTCATGTCATGAGTGAGCCGCTCCGGTTCGGTCCCCCCCGAGCTTGGTCTTGTGCTGCTTTCGCTCCCTTCCCCTTCGCTTCTCTCCATCCATCATTTTACTCTTTCGCCTCTCGTCCTCCCGAGACGCTTTTGCACTCCGCCTCACGTGTCAGGTGGCGGAGTCGGGAAGCGCGCGCTCACGCGATCGCTCTGAGCTCGGCGGGTGGAATTTGTGGAGAATTAAAAAGCGCGAAAAGAGAGAGCGCGCGCGTGTGTGTGTGAGGGGTGTGGGTCGTCTCTGTGATTTGCTGCGCCAAAAACATCAGCTGTGATGAGAGGGGAAAAACATGGGCGGGGGAGGGGGGATGGCAAGCAGCGGAAAAGTTGGCTCCAAGAGAA
Source organism: Hippocampus zosterae (assembly GCF_025434085.1). Classification (NCBI taxonomy): domain Eukaryota; kingdom Metazoa; phylum Chordata; class Actinopteri; order Syngnathiformes; family Syngnathidae; genus Hippocampus; species Hippocampus zosterae. The sequence goes on from NC_067470.1 coordinate 9,551,423, forward strand.
ACACGAGGAAGAGAAGATCACAGCTTCTCCGAGGGACAAACAACATTCGACTCCTATGACAAATTGCTCGGCGCCAACGCTTGGCCCGCACTCAAACCCGCGGTGACCGTTTGCCAAATTATGTCGCTCGCGGGGTAACTTTGCATGTGAAAAGAGGATTTCATAGCAGGCGCCGCCGGGATTTCAAAAAACGCCTTTTGCAGAGGCTCGGCGTTCGTGACCTCTGGAGACGGGTCATGACAGGAAACGATTTCATCCGGATACTTCTAGCCCAGGGGTGTCAAACTCATTTCACATTGTGGGCCACATGCACCCTCGGTAGATGTCAAGTGGGCCGGACTATTAGAATGATACCATACTCTGCTATAAATAACCAAAACAAATTCTTTCTTTTGTTTTGGTCTAAAGAAGCACAAGAACATTAGGAAAATATTGAAATTTAATAAACAGATCTTTTACAAAACATTTAATGAAGCACCTTAAGATTTCCTTCGACAAATGTGCAATTTACTTTGACTCACTGATCGCCCTGATTGTACAATGCACAAAACTTTAACAAGTAATTGGTATTCAAAAATACCGTAATGCACTTTAAGATTCAACGAGATTTGGAAAGAAAGGAATTTTTAAACCATTAACACATGTGCATATAAAATCTAAATGTAATCCCTGCCAACATCTTACAAACTCAGGAGAGTGCTATTAAATGTGTAAAGAATCAAGCATTCACATGTCCTTGATAGCGTCTGGTGTGTTGAGTCTGTCTCAGTGACAGACTGAGGCTCCTGTTGTCTTCTTCTCTGATCAAAACAATGTTGTCTTCTACTCTGACCAAAACAGTGTGTCCCCGAGCGGACACTCCATGAATTGCACCTTATTAAAGACATTCCGTGTCTTTTATGCATTTTTTTTCACTTTTAAATTATCCTGTGGGCCTGATCGAACCTCCTTGGGGGGACGGTTCCAGCCCGCAAGCCATATGTTTGACACCACTGCTCTAGACGCATGTGTAATACGCTGCTGCGCACATGCGATATATTACACAGCGATGCTATCATTTTGCGTGCTCACCGACTAAATGCCAGAAAATGGATTATAGATAGCCACATGCTGAAACATGCAACAATTTGTTACGCTGCTCATTTTATCAACAGAGAAACATCCCGGCGTAAAATTGCCAGGCCGCAAACAGTCAAACATAACATAGAAATGAATGGATCACTTCTCTGGAAGAGAACAGAAATCCTCCAAACAAGCGTCACTGACTGTATGGATATGTAATACATAATATGATGGCAACGTAACCGCATGGCTTTGGATGAGGCAAAGCAGATTGACCTACATACATTCCTCGGCAATGACACGTTGGGAGTCCGAAACGGACTTTCATTGGAGTCGCAGCATTTCTGATGGATTTTTGGAAGCGAGGGAGAAGAGGATAGAGCGCACCGTTAGATTGGATGTCGGAATCGGTGTCGGATTTTGGGGCGCGTGCGTCGCCGGCGGGCTTGGTTCTGCTGCGTTAGCAACATGCTAGCAGGGATTACCTCAAACCGAAAACGACCGCGACTCCATATGAGTTTTATTCAAACACGTGAGCTTGCTATTTGTGTGTGTGTTGGGAGAAGATGAAAGGCCTTCTGTGTGGACTGGAAGCCTCCCAGCCTTTAAGCCACTTCTTACTTACTGTACAGTATATACAAATGAGAGTGGAACCCAGTTCAAAGGCTTGAAATAGCAGAGCGTTTGGAGAAGGTTATAATTTCAGCGGTTGAGCGAAAACTGTTTTTTTTTTTTTTTGCAAAGTGCGACGGATCGTGAAATGCAATCTTTATATGAAATACGAAAGCCCACCCGGTCTTGACATATTACTTGGGCATGTCATGTTACGGTGTATTTAATTTAACCCTTTCGGGGACAGCGGTTACTACAGTGGACAGTTTATCAGGTTACAGGGTGCATGAAAGGGTTAATTGCTCAAATTAAAGTCGTTGGGCATACAGGGTGCTTGCTTGAAATTACACAGCCAACTACTTCATTTAATTTTATTTTATTTTTGTGAGCTGCCTAGTTCTGCTACATGAGGGCAAGGTGGTCAAACTCATTTGGGGTTACGTCTCCCCTCGGAGGGCTGTCACGACAGTCAAACTAAATAACGTTATTTTTTCCACATGACAATTGGATATTCAGTACAGATTCTAGCAAGGATCATGGAAGTTGACACACATAATTTGCTTTTAAGGGCCACATAAAATGATGTGGTGGGCCAAATCTGGCCCCCGGGCCTTGAGTTTGACACGCGTGCATTATAGGGTCCTGTGTTACTTTCTAACACGTTACTGGCATCACTGGTGTTGAAGGTCGCTTCCGCACAGAGGATAAAGAATATATCCCTGTGTTTACTCTTCACATTGTGTTGATTTGCGATGATGAAACAGCTGGTGTTGATGCTCTTGTATATGATGATGGGAAACGTTGAGAACCATAATTACATTGAGAAAAAATTAAAAGTATGAAAAGATAAATACATCTCTTGTCTAACGACGAGCTGACGTACAAAGTTAATAGAAATGGGCAACCGTGATATTTAATTAGGGTGATGGGCTTGTGTGTTGTCAAGAGTGGCAGTGTGGTATTTCTGTTACTGACCTTTCAGTCTGTGAGTTATTACGCCGGCGGGTTCCGAGTGACCCCCCCCCCCAGGCTCCTCGCGGACAACGTGGACTGTTCCAACAAAACGCGCTACGAGTACAAACAGAAACGTCATCGGATATGTATTCAAAGATGGTTACCAAGGCGCTCTTAAGTGAAGCTTTACCGTCAGTGGGACCCGAGTCCTTTGTGTATGCATACAGCAAATTTCTGGAAGCAAGCGCAAACGAATGAAAAACTATTTCGGCGAATTTAGAGCAGCTGCTTGATGTAATCAAATGAAAAAAAAACAATTCCCGGGGTGACTAGATCAGGTGATCAGGGAATTATGCTGAAATAAAACAGATTTTTGCAGAGGAAATAAATTTAGCCTAGTTTGCTAGCAAAAGTTACAAAGTCTTCGCATTTGTATCTTTTTGCTTTGAGTTTTTCGTGGTGTGGGGAGCCGACCTCCCAGGGGTATCGAGAACCTAACGATATTTTTGTTTACTTGGTGTACTATACTCGTATTCTATTGTAGAATCTGCAATTGTAAGGCGGGGCCTGTTCTGGTGAGTGACGTGGGTGTCACTACATGAGAGCGTTTTTAATGACCTGTATTGCCAAACTTGCAATATATAGTACATGGGCCTAATTATTCGACTCAAAGTAACAGTTTGGACCTCTTCCAAAAAAAAAAAAAAAAAAGTACATCTACATTCTTAGTCTCTTAAAGTAATGTCTCTGAATGTCCTACTCCGGTCACAAGCTATTGCATTGGGGAAAAAAAGCGTATTTTCTACGAGTGTGGGGTGTCAAGGATCCATGTGGGTGTGTGGAGGCGGTCATCTGAAGTTGCATAGTCCTGCCGAGGATTAAAGTTGATGTTTCGACCACCCCCCTCCACCACCATATGATGAGTCATTATTCACCAGCAACCACTGAATCAGTGACTGGAGGCCTCCTGCAAGGCTAACAGATGTGCACGACAATAGCATGGAGGTGCGTGTGCCTGCGCTGCAGCTAAGCAAACAGAGTTGCAGTTGTGATCATTCTCTGCGATACTTGAAAGCAAAAAAAAAAAAAAAGAAAACAGGTCTTCGCAAACACATTCCGGGAAATTGCTGCATCATGAAGTCAGTTGATTTTATGCACTATGAGAGGGGACACAAATCGTCACAGCAACAAGAGTTTCTCACCCGATCAAGCAATCAATATTCATTCAGCGACATTTTAGTGTGCTGACACTTTTGTTTTGTTTTTTTCCTACCGATAGGAATTTCAGTTCAGTAATAGGAAGCGAGAGTCTTTAACCTAAGAGGGTTATAATTTACAGGTTTTGGTTGTGAGCCATTGTTTAGTTTTTTGGGGTTTTTTTGGGCTGTGTGTTTCAAGGCCTAATTTCAAAAAAGGAAAATGCACCAGAAATACAAATGTAACTTTCAATAACAACACAGACTAGACTTTGCTGCTCCCCAAACATACAAAGCTAGTCTTAGTTGAGATGTCACTTTGACATCCTTTCATGAAACCGATTGATAGTTTGACAGCTGCGGTAGCATGTATTTACCATCGAACGCTTGTGCGGTGCAGCATTAAGTTGCCTCAAGATGAAAGTCTGGATGATTTTTAATTTCTTTTGGTAGAAATAAATAAATACAAATCATTTAGTTGAATTAGCGTGTTGTATTAAAAAATGCATCACGAAAATGCTTCACGCAGAAGGAACTGGTGAGCCACGAAGATCAGCGTGTGCAGATTTGTTTCTTTCTTTTAACACTCACTAATGGCTGGAAGTGTTTTGGAAAACAACTTTGGCAAGATGACGTAATCACAGTCCTTCGGCTTTTGTGACATTTTTGGTCTGGTTTGAAGGTTGGCATGAGACTTTCTATCATTTTAATCAGGGATAGTTTAATACAGCAGACATTCTTGGGCACCTTCAATTCTCAATTGATGATTTTTGGGGGTATTGATGTTGCTGCAGCAATCGGAGGTGTAAGACCAAATGGAAGAATGTCACCTGAAAAGTAGACATTCTCGAGACGTGAGGAATATGAGAGGTGTACACGTTTGGAATGGGTCTCAATTTAAAGTTTGATTCTGCCTTGGTGGATGTCTGCTCTTTCCTGTGTGCGTTTGAATCCCAGAGGAGGTATCCCTCCGAGTTCTTCTATCTCTAGAGCCCCCATGTGGCCTGATTAGTCACTCCTGCTTTTTTCTTTTTCTTTTTTTAAATCCTCAGACGTTGACATAAAGAGCCCCTGGGTATTTTTACACAGACAACACACAGCATGAAAACGAAGGAGGGGAAAAAAGAAACAAAAACATTGGTAATCCCACACTTCCTCTATTTTTGATGCAAATGACAGCACAAGAAAATTTATTTTTCTACGTGACATTTTTAGCATTACGGCACATGAATAATGAAAGAGGAACCATATTGTTGACTGTGCTGGGGAATCCTGCTCATGAGACTTCAGCTCGTTGAGCATCAAAAGTGCATTTATTTCAATATTAGGGGGGGGGGGTTTAAAATATTTGAATAACACATTTTAATTTTGTAACTTAAAAAGTAATTACAAACACGAAAGCCACAAACACAATCGTCGCTTAAGAGTGACATCATCAAGTGGCGCTTTTTAATTGGCTGTCGCCAGATGAGGTCGCAGTTTTAACTTGGATTTTTTAAAAAGCATTTCTGATTTGATTTATGAACGAAACCGTTGTCTTTCTTTTCTATTAGCCTTTTCCTGTTCGGAAATGAGCAAAATTTGTGTTTTGAGAGATACTGAAAAAAAAAATCAAAGATACAACCAGGGACTGATGAGCAACAGTACGGATCGAATGACACGTGAATTGCAGTGACAGCAAACGCCGGGATCAGTGTCACAATGAGGGACAGGAAGTCCAGTACGAATCAGTGTATACAGACACGCGCGCGCGCACACACACACGCACACACACAAGAGCGCGGACACACGCACATGCAAGGCTTCAGTCAGCAACTGAGATGTGCTGAGCCAACAGTGTGGGTCGGGGCCAGCACGGGGACACAGCAGATAATCATCTGATGGAGCCCGACCCATAAACACTGTGGGGAGTGTAGTTGCGACTAAATTTAAAGCTAGAAGAGTGACTGATTCGTGGAATAAATCACCAAAAGGGCTCAAATAGATGGTGGGGATTTTAGGTCAAAGGATCTGACATATGTATGCTCCTGAGACCAAAAAAAATGCTTGACTTCCCTCCATTATGCTATGAAGGGAGTTCTCTAAGGCTTTTCTTTTATGCCAATGAAAGGAATTAACAGCGTTCATCAAGCGGCGCCTACTTAACCCTTGTGTGCTCCAAATTAAAAAGGCCTTAAGTTAAGCATTTTACAATTTTTGTAATGATGTATTTTGTGTTATACAAACATTCTTTTTTTTTCAAACACTCAAAATGTTCAGAGGCATCTGTGCTATCCATACATATATAGTTTTTATTAGTTCTTTGGGATTTTTTTATTCTTTATTTTTTGCAAAAGGAAAAAACAATTGTGTCTGGAGGTCCCAAACAAGCCCTACTAACAATCCCGACTGGACGTGTTCATGTAAAATGCATTGGTTTGAAGCCTCCTGCAAAAAGGCAAACTCATTTGCGATCCTCTGGCGCCACCTAAAAGTTGCACAATTGGAATGACCTCAACCCAACAATGTGGCATGCATACGTCTGTTCAAGCGAAAACAAAGCGATTGCGTAAAAATCGCATGAAATCCATGTTTACACATTAGGTTTACGATGCATTCAAAAATATGAATTATAATGGGTCTCTATGGTGCAAAATATGTAAATTGTGAAGATTAAGGTATCAAAACGTTTTTTATTATTGCTGCAATGCCTGAGAATTATCAGCCAGTGACGTCATGAAATTTAGGCCATTTTAGAACCCCTCCATAAGTTTCAGCTCTCTCGTGTTTTTCTGAATGCCTTTGCCTTTGATTCAAAGACATCATTTTACATTTATCGCAAGCGGTGCACTACGAGGGTTTTAAGGCTGATTGTGATGAATGGCATCGGGAACAGCTGGGGAAACCCAAAGTTCAAGTGATTTTATTCTCCCAAACTCATTTGCGATCCTCTGGCGCCACCTAAAAGTTGCACAATTGGAATGACCTCAACCCAACAATGTGGCATGCATACGTCTGTTCAAGCGAAAACTAAGCGATTGACGTAAAAATCGCATGAAATCCATGTTTACACATTAGGTTTACAATGCATTCAAAAATATGAATTATGATGGGTCTCTATGGTGCAAAATATGTAAATTGTGAAGATTAAGGTATCAAAATGTTTTTTATTATTGCTGCAATGCCTGAGAATTATCAGCCGGTGACGTCATGAAATTTAGGCCATTTTAGAACCCCTCCATAAGTTTCAGCTCTCTCGTGTTTTTCTCAATGCCTTTGCCTTTGATTCAAAGACATCATTTTACATTTATCGCAAGCGGTGCACTACGAGGGTTTTAAGGCTGATTGTGATAAATGGCATCGGGAACAGCTGGGGAAACCCAATGTTCAAGTGACTTTATTCTCCCAAACCCTCCTTATAAATTGTGAATGTTTAAAAAAAAATCATATTATTGTATTTTTGGGGGGGTAGGAATTTGTAGAGAAAAATCCAAAAATATTGGATAAATCCAAATTATTTTACAGTGTCAGGGCCTGCCCAACATATTAATAATAATAATCCTGAATGAAACCAAGGAATTACAAATGTCAAAGTTTGGAGAATTTTTTTTCACCCTCCCCGCCTCCCAAAAAAGAGGATAAAAGGCCTGTTTTTCAAAAGAAACGGCGCAATATTACGAGAATAAAGCTGTCATTTTCAAATGAGCTTGTTCGAATGACTTTCTTCCTTCCTGACTTTGACTGTAATAGTTCAGTTGGGGAAAAACACAAGTTTACAACGTTTTATCCGGATAAAAGTTGTTTTTTGTTTTTCTATTTATTTATTTTTAACCCTTTCAGGGACAGCGGTTACTACAGTGGACAGCCTATCAAGTTACAGGTTATCATTCAAAAAACCTCTGGCATCAAGGGATACACGTAGCAGTTCCGTTATAGTGGCATTAGGGAAAATGAGGAGGTCCATGGGGGAAAAAAAAGTCTCTCACCTGGTTCCAAAAAGTTTGACAACCGCTGGCCTAAGCTACTAATGAAGCGGCTGGATGAGTCAGAGAAGCAGAGGGTGGCGAGAAACATGAGGAAGGGAGAAGAGATAAGGCATTCAAAAGGGAGGGAGGTGAGACTCTGGCCCGCTGAGCTCTTCCCGCTCCTTCAATGTCCGGTGGCGGCGGGGCAAGCGTTGGCACTAACCTGCCTCATCTGCTTCTAATTTGGAACATCAAAGAGCAACCGCAGACCTCCATCAGTCATAGCAACCCACGCTCCTGGCGATATTAAAACTCTGCAGTGCCATTCGAGCTCTGATGTGAACGCTGTCCTCAGCTCACTGACTGGACTGAGGGTCAATCGACTTCAAGGTGGAGGATTTGTGGGTACACATTTATGAGACCTCAAATTGGGGCAGCTTTGATTTAACCCTCCCATGCACCCTGCAATCTGATAACATAAGATGTGCACTGTAGTGACCGCTGTACCTAAAAGGATTAAAAACTAAAACTAACAAGAAAGAAACTTCATAGACGTTCACCGATGTTGAAATATTTCACTTTTTTCACCCTCTCCCTACCCAGCGTTTTCCTTTCTGAATTCTGATTGTAATTTCCCCATTGCGGGACAAATAAAGGATATCTTAATATTTGCTTATCAAAACAACACAACTGGCAAAAAAAACACTCTTACAAGTGAAAGTGCTAGCTAATCGTAATCCAAGGCGTGACATCACAGCCAACCAACTATTACCCAATCGCAACCTGCCCAAACAAAAACGTGCTTGGTTGTAACTCCTTAAAGAACCACTCCAACCATTCCTGTGTGTGTATGGAATGAGTTATTTCTCCTACGTATGGAGACTGATGGGACACCATCCAATTTCTAATCCGCTTATCTTCAGAAGGGTCGCGGGGGGGTGCTGGAGCCTATCCCAACTCTCTTCGGGCAGTAGGCGGGGGACACCCTGAACTGGTCGCCAGCCAATCACAGGGCACACAGACACGAACAACCAACCGCGCTGACACAATTTTCACCCAATTCAGAGTGTTTCATTAACCTGCCATGCATGTTTATGGAATGTGGGAGGAAACCGGAGTACCCGCAGAAAACCCACGCAGGCATGAGGAGAACATGCAAACTTCACACAGGAAGGCCGGAGTTGGAATCGAACCCTGCACCTCCGCACCGTGAGACCGCCGAGCCGCTCGCATCCAATCATAACTTCAAATTAAGCATTATTAATTTTTAAAAGCGGCAGCCTTCTGCTTGACCTCAGTGTATTTAACATGTACGTTTTCGTGCTCATAAATGGATGATTTGATTTAAGAGTGATACAGTTTCCAAAACAGGTTCAAAAGCCTCTTTGTCTTCAGATTCCAGTCAGGAGTGATGGATCAGCCCCCGGCATGCTGCTAATTAGCAGACTTTCCCAGGAGCAAAGTGGATTACCCCCGATGTGACCGCCAAACTTTGCCAGGAAGATTTTGTTTGCTCGTTTTTACATGTTGCTGATGAGGCAGCGACACAAGTTTATCAGCAGGGGAAAGAAGAAGAAGAAGAAAAAAAATAAAATAAAAACAGAAGTCAACAAATTGGAATGTAGCACAGCTGGTGATGAAGGTGTTTTTCTCCGGGTGGAAGAGAAAGTAGGCCCTTTCTCAGCACTTTCTATATGTGCACGCACACGTTCCCACGCACTCTGCGGCAGTCCTTGCGCTTATCGACATCCGCCTGCTTCCTCATCATGAATGTACGACGGCAGTCAGTAACCGGGAGTGTCCTTACCCGAATGTTTGCTGAGTTATCGAATGTCTGTATTATGTCATGTCAACTGCACATGACACCAGTCACTAGAATGGAATTCAGTAGAGAGCAGATTTCTTCCAACAATTCCAAACCTTTGTTTACCGGTACTTACCCCTTTCAGGGACAGCAGTCACTACAGTGCACAGCTTATCATGTTATCAGGTTACAGGGTGCATGAAAGGGTTAAAAATGCCATTTTGAAACATTGCCTCAATGTGACCTCCATGGCAACAAAATAAAAATGCGTTGATCTTTTTATTATCCGCATTTGACTACGATCTTCTTCATTTTCTTCCGTTTAACCTCCACCTTGCTGCAAAGTTTTGTGGAAGCTGATAAAGTAAATTTGCTACCTTGCTAACTATCCGACAAACAACTCACAATCCTTGATCTAGCTAACTGTAATCCAATCACAACATGTCAAGTAACTACTCTAACTGTCCAAAAAAGAAATACAACGACCCAATCACTAAAACCTGTCTGACCAACTCAAATAATTCACCAACTAGCCAGCTAGCTAGCTAAAAAAAACAAGCTAACTGACTGATTGGCTAACTGCTCTCATCTCGTCCCTTCTTGATTTACAAACAAGTAGCATAGTTTCGGAAAGCACATTTATTTGGCGACCAAAGCGGCAATAAAGTTGTGAATATGGAAGCTTTTGAGACACTTGAAGCGTAACAAGAAAATTTGATCAAAACGAGCAGCGCGTCGGCCGGCAAAACAATGAGGGACTGCAGACGCGGGCGCTCTTTTGTTTGTGTTGTCGCCAGCCGACCTCTGGGGGCGACGACCCAGATCTTTGGATTGATTTGGAAAGTCATTAAAATCGCAGTTGGTGGGCACGGCAGTCGCCAATGTGGCGTTGGACGACATGCCAAGGATAGGCCTCGTTATCGGGTATCCTCACACATTCACGGCACTTATTTCCAACCGTTCTTCAGCCAAGGCTCACAAACTGTTTTTTATAGACAGTGGTGCCTCTACTTACGAATTTCATTGGTTCTGGAAGACATTTCTTAACTCGAAAATTGTATAGGTAGGGACACATTTTCCATGGAAATGCCCTAATTCGTTCCAAGCCCCACCAAAATTCAGACAAAAGTTTTCTCCAAAAGCATAAAAATGCATCAAAATATGTAACAAATACAAGTTACAATTAGATCGTTGCACAATAAATGAGTTGTGCATAATGTAAAAAACAAAAAATAGTGTAAAGAATGAAAATGATGGTCATTTAACTTTTTTTTTTGCCCAGTTTAGTTCATGTTCTCGCTCAGAAGTGTTTTTTGTTCGACATTTGCTTTTGTCAGCTTTTAACAACCCTTCGAAAATGTCCAAGGCAAATATCAGCATAGTAAGTAATCGCCCGACTGGTGAACACTTTTTCTGGGTGATTCACATTTACGTCAAACTATGGGAACACCTCATGGCCCGAGGGGCGAATGACGAGGACGCTGCATAGACACACATCTATCTATTTACGGTATATATTTACACACATACGGTAGTGGTCCCTCTTAGCCAATGGGATGCCAGGAAGATGCTCGGTAATAGTCAATGGCAGAGCCGCTAAAAGTATGTTGCGTTCGGGAAACTCGGACCTGCGAGTAGCATCCCATACTGTATTTTTCGTAACTAGAGGAAAGATTTTGCCGTTGAGGTGTTTCGTAACTTGAAAATTTCGTATGAAGAGGAATTCATAAGTAGAGGTAACCACTGTATCAGAAAACACCCATGGCGCCCCCCCCCCCCTAAAAAAAATATAAAACACCACAACGGTGAATAATGTTGAATGTTATGAGTTCCCTATCAAGAAAGAAATACAGCCCCGGTGGTCTCTGATTGCCAACAAAGCAGCTGAGGTATTTCACAACCGATGCTTGGAGGCCAGACAGGCGGACTCTTTGCGATCCATCACTTAGCACATTCTCGCAGTGCGTATTAAAGGCCTTTGGATTCTCTCGGTCTTGAGGTGACCGTAAACATGATAGAAGAGTTTGTTTACTCCTCTGCGGCTCCCACGGGCAACTGGACTTCAGTGGCCGTTACTGGCCCTGGGCTCCTGGTGAGCAAAAAGGTCCATGTGTCACTTTTTGCTGCTGAACAGGTGAGCTTCAATTATTTCCCCGACACCGCTTGGGGGAGGTCGACAAACATGACCAAAAGAGACAAAAGCACCTGCTTGCTTTCAATATAATCACAATGCTGCCCTGGACTTGAAGGACGGATCGCTCTTGCGGTTCAAGCAGGTCCAACACAATACCCGTCGACTGTACTGCGACGAGCGACTTAGCCGAAAGCGACTGAAGTGGACCATCACAAATAAATATTGCGGTCTGAAACTCTTCACCGCAGACAAAGTAATTACGCTGACAATGGAAAACTCGATCGTTTGAGGGTCCGCATCCAATATTTTGTACTGTACTATAATGATTGAACCGCAAAAACATGGCAGGATTATCGCGGAAAACGCTGGTACCCACAAAGAGAGGAAACGGCCAAGAAGAATGAAGGTGACCATTGCCATCGCTTGAAAATCAATCAGATGTTTGCGTCAACGTGAATTAAGGAACTTTCAAGGTTCAGTGAAAAGACATGAACCAGTCGAGAAGGCTCACAAAACTTTCTACGGACAAACAGAACAATACGCCATTCGAGCAACAAAATCACCTCAAGGTCATTGATGTTTTTTTGTTTTGTTTTTTTTAACCCTCGTAGTCCACCGCTTGCGATAAATTAAAATTATGTCTTTGAATCAAAGGCAAAGGCATTCGGAAAAACACGAGAGAGCTGAAACGTATGGGGGGGTTCTAAAATGGCCTAAATTTCATGACGTCACCGGCTGATAATTCTCAGGCATTGCAGCAATAATAAAAAAGGTTTTGATTCCATAATCTTCACAATTTACATATTTTGCACCAAAGAGACCCATTATAATTCATATTTTTGAATGCATCGTAAACCGAATGTGTAAACATGCATTTCACGCGATTTTTACGTCAATCGCTTTGTTTTCGCTTGGACAGACGTATGCATGCCACATTGTTGGGTTGAGGTCATTCCAATTGTGCAACTTTTAGGTGGCGCCAGAGGATCGCAAATGAGTTTGCCTTTTTGCAGGAGGCTTCAAACCAATGCATTTTACATGAACACGTCCGGTCGGGATTGTTAGTAGGGCTTGTTTGGGACCTCCAGACACAATTTTTTTTTCCTTTTGCAAAAAATAAAGAATAAAAAATCCCAAAGAACTAATAAAAACGATACATGTATGGATAGCACAGATGTCTCTGAACATTTTGAGTGTTTGGAAAAAAAAAGAACGTTTGTATAACACAAAATACATCATTTCAAAAATTGTAAAATGCGTAACTTGGGTTTTTTTTTTCATTTGAACGACCCAAGGGTTAACTGAGTGCCAGGGCGAAAAAAAAGGGAAAAAACCGCAGCATCAGTCTGCTCTCAGGAATGAGAAGGCCACGGCATTCAGTTGACACTTTGCATTTCACAAGAAGGGCAACTTAAGAGCCCTTAAGAGAGAAGCACTTCATCCGCCGTGGAAGCAGCCGTTTAACCCTTTGAGGGACAGCGTCGTACTCCAGTGGGCAGATTACCGTGTTATCAGGTTACATGTTGTCATTATTGGTGCATGGAAGGGTTAAAATCTCCCGGGTTCCATTTTCTTACTTCTAGGTATGGACAAACATAAGAATCGCTCTTACTTGCAAGAGGCTGATGCCAAAAAATGCGTAATTAGCGAATAGTCGACGTTACACGTCGGGGTAGAAAAGTAAGACTGGTTGACGAGTCTACTAACTGGTTCAAATCCTAATCAGAGCGGTAACCGAGACAGCAATGAGGGGTACACAAAAATCCGGTCCTCAAGGGCCCCTAGCCGACCGTTTTTTAGATGTCTCCCTCCACCAACCCAGCGCCTTTGCTGGATTCCGTGTAAAACGTGTGACTCGTTTGATCAAAAGTTATGGCGATTTTGAAAAGACATCAGTGTGAAAAAGTTAACAAAATCTGTTTGCGTGCTCACATCTTTAATCTAAATCCCTTTTACTAGACAACCAAAAACTTCTAAAAAAAATAGTGTCTGTGTGTGGGAGGAAAAAAAAGAATTCTGACCTATAAATGCAGTTGTGAATTTTTTTCCCCCCCGGAATGATGGGAGAGCGCCGCATGTGAACAATGATATATTACGAGGCGGACTCACAAACGCGGAGGGCTGAAACGGCTGAAATGACAAGCAGGTGGTTTGCTCTGAGAGACGAAAATACTCGTTCGCTCTTGGGTCTTTTAATTTGGCTCAGCGAGCAAAGTCCCGTGACTTTACATGGGACGGCGGGGGGGGCTCCTTGGAGTGGCTTCCTGTGAAGTTCAGGCAAATGATTGATGACAAAATTTCCACTCCGCCCCGCCTCACTCTGCTCTGCTCTTTATGCTCCAGATTGAGCGATAAAGCACGATCGTCCCTCAGCCGTCCGATCGAGAAGTACTATCTTACTGTCCGCAAGCTGTTGACGCCCCGTCCTCAAATACCTCGGAGATGATGAAGGCGGGCGAGTCAGCAGCTGTTTTGGAGGGGGCTTTAAAGGCGGCTTATTGAAAGACATTGCGCCGCTTTTGCTCGACTTGACGCTCAAGACCGACAGCCTGTCACTCCCTCGGCGAAACCGCGCTTCTATTCAATGTCAATCGCTCCCATGGATCAGAGACGTTTACATGCCAAAATCAAAAAATCTGCATCAGAAAATTAGATTGAACATCTCCCGTGGCCACAGATTCCCGGTTCGAGGTCATAGTTTAGCGTACGGAGATGCTTAAACACTATCCACGGTGTTCCATTAGAAAGTTCAGCTGACATATGTCTAAACAAAACAAAGCTGGGGGATTTTTTGGTTTTATTTTTTTTTTTACACAGTAGAAAGTGGAAATGAGATTGCAGTTTAATGTCACCTCGCCTGAGGTCATCAGGACTGATGAAGAGCTGTTGGCGGTGGCCGGAGATCTGTCAGCCAGCTGCCCTCGTGCGCACACACGCACACGCACACACACGCACACGCACACACACGCACACACACACGACACAAAAACACAATCGCTGCCATCGGAGATGACATCACGCTCTCCGCTAGGGTTGTGTTAGCAATTTTCCATTACGTTTTAAGCTGGCCCGACACTTGGCCTGTCGCCATGGCGATACACCCAGCATGTCCCGCCTGTTGCTGCTAGACTGCAGCACGGAGGTAAAATATCACGGGTGCCTTGTCCAAAAAAAAAAAACAATACCCACGAACGACACTTTGAGGGCGAGGCGGTGGTCTCGGGAGGAGCGTCATCCTACTTGGAGTCGACGTGAGAGGACACCTGAGGAGGGAGGACGGCGGGAGCATGCAAAGGGCAGCTGCCACTACCAATGAGCGTTGTGCTGGAATGCTTGCGCCAGTGCTGCTGACTCGCATCGAAGAAAAAAAAAAGGAAGGCGAGAGAGGAAGGGGGGCTTTCTGCGAGGTGGCTTCCAAACTTTAATGATTTAATGATGCTGAGGCGACTGCAACTTGAATCAAAATGTTGCTCGTATCAAACAACTTGATGACTATTTTACTTCAATGCGTGAAAGAGGAAGATGCTTCATCTCATTTCTGGAGGGTGTGGAGTGCAAATATATTCAGAAGCAGCGGCTGCGTGTTCAGAATCACTCCATGGTGACCCTGAGCCCAACAATGGTGTTCCCCATTATGTGTTAGCATGAAGGCATACATGGTTGTTTTGAACACACCTGTTCATTTTTTTTTGGTTTAGTTTGATAGTAAAAATCAAGTGTCATTTTTTTAAAGAATTGTTCTGTAAGTACAGATGTGCTCTCTGGAACATCGGTAATCACACAGGCAAAACTTGGCTCCTCAATCAGATACAAAGACGTTCAAATGATGTGCTGTCCAACATCAACATAGTTCTTTTGCTAATTACGACTTCACTCTTAGCCAGGAGCACACCAAAAAAAAAAAAATCATAGTTGATAGGTTGCATTAATTTTACCAAGCAGATAGCTTAAAAGCACTTTTTTGCTGATCTGGAGGCGATCCCAGCTAAACTTTGGGCGAGAGGCGAGATGCACCCTGGACCGGTCGCGAGCCAACAACCATTCACACCTTTTGTCAATTTTGAGTCATCACTGACAGATCACCATGTGGAAGGAAGCCATAAAATTGTAACGCCACACAGAAATGCCAGATTAAAATCACAACTGAACATGATTTCTTGTGGGAAACATCAGAACGACTTGACAGTCGAGCAGCGGCCCTGTTACTCCATACACGCCTTAATTATGTACTGAATATACAATCACAACAACACATCCTCTGGTGTGCAAGCAACCTCAACAAGCTCAGTGGAAATATGGTGCGCTTCAACTCAATGACTGACTGCTGAATATTCAATTATTAATATTATTGCTCAAAAGAAAATATGATGACCAAGTAGCATGGGCAATTCCACATGTGGTCAACCATTGATTGGGAACAAAGTGAAAGGCAGTGTACTGTCAAGACCGAACTGAGTGGTGCGTCTCTAACAATCAAGGTCAATTAGCGGATAAATAAAATAGTCCCTTACTGTGAAATTGGCCATCGCCTCTGTGGTCATTCGTGGCGGGAAGGTCCGCGAACTGCACGCGATGTCGCGACATGTCCAAATGTTGTCCACCGCCGACTGCTTGCTGCTCTTACTCTCCACTTTCCCTTTTTTTCCTCCCCCCCCCTTTTTTTTTGAAAGACTCCGCGAACTGAACTTCATCGGCCCAGCTCAGCTGCGTCTGGCCGGCCGCGTTCCAATTCGCTCGCAGGCGGCCACTTCCGCCCCCACCATCGCTGCTCCGCAGAAGAACGCCACTCGCGCTGTAAACACAAAAGCACATCAATCTTTAATTTCTTTTTTTAAACCACATGCATTATTGTTTTATTTACAACGGCCATAACATTGTTAAACTACAACTTATTTCCCTACTCCCAACTCTTGCATTGTATTACATTAGCTCGTTCATGTCACGTGACTGTAGATGTACTTTCACAATAATAGATACAATGTTTCACTTATCGGTGTCATTGAATAAACAACTGACCTCCCACTTGACAAAAAAAATAGTTTGAAAACATTCTACGCAGCCCACTGAAATGTCCAAATTTCGCTAAATGTGTTTCATATATACATGTATACATATGTATAAAACACCGATTTTTTTTAAATTAAGACTTACATTTAGTATTCTACTGAATTTTAATCGTGATTATGCTGGTGGTACGTACTTGGAAAATATTTGAGACCCACAGCTTTTCAGGATGCTTTTATTTGGGGTCAACAGCACCCTCTAGTGGAAGGAGAATAAAGTGACCAGCAAACGTTTCAAAAGTTCAACTTGATTAAGCAAGTGCGGGTATCTCAGACGTTTTCGAGATTTCTCATTAATTGCTTTTTGAGAAATAGTCACTCGAAGGGGTCGGAAGAGTTGCTCGATGTAGCAAAAAAATTGCTTTGCTAGCAACAATGTGGCTTAGAATTTTTTTTTCCAATCACGAGTAAGCAGATTCCCCCAGTTGGCAGTGTTGACATGATTGAGGTTAAAAATACACTGTTGTAACTTCTCACAAAACTTGTAACCAAACATGACAGGATGCCTGACCCCCAAAAACCACTTCCAAGAATTCCACGAAGAAACGCAGTGAGTCAAACACGGGTGCGTCACATATAAATACACTTTTTATTGTGCAATGATTGCAGAGAGAAATAAAAAAAAATGTTCGAAAAGTCCCCGGATGTGACTGTTGTCAACTAGATAGCGATGACCGCACCCACTCGGGCATTCGAGAAAGCATTCTTGAACATTGTCAGCTGAAAGGTCATCTTAGTCAAACACATCATCGAGGATATACATCTTCACATAGAGCTATAGTAACAAACTTGAATTCAAAAAATAATAAAATAAAAGGCACTCTGCCATTAAAATGTGCGCCTGCTTCGTGATCATTCAAAGCAGTTTACAGAATTTTCGGTCCCAAGCATTCAAAAGCTGCACGGCAAGAAATATGTCGCGTTTTAGTTATGTTAACCCAGCGGTTACTACAGTGGACAGCTCATCATATGATCAGGTTACAGGGTGCATAAAAGGGTTAAAGCCACACTGAAAATATATATATTTTAATTCCGTTCGAGGAAAAAGTATTTTTCAAGATGGTTGGATTTGTTTTGTATTTTCTGATTTTCATTTTAGAAAGAGTAGTCATGATAAAGACATGATATATAAATATTATATATAGATTATAAAGTCGTATTATGATCCCATACCGCCCCGGCAAAAAAAAAAAAAAAAACAAAACTGCAGTCATATTCATTTAAAAAAAATCCCATAATCCCTCCAGCAAAAAAAAAAACGCATCATCATATTCATTTTTTAAAAAGTAGTACGTTTGAGATAATTATTTACTTGAGGAAGGTAGGATTTCTTTGAATCATATTTGGAAAAGCATTCAATGGAATGGTCTTGTACATTCCAGAAGGTTTTTTTTTTTTTTTTTTTTTTACGAATCAGATGGATTCATGGAGAAAAAAAGAAATCTGCATTTTTTTGTTCTATTAGTTCAAGGAAAGTTTAAGATTTCCCAAAACATATTCAAGATTTATTTAGGAATTTTCCAAAAAAAAGTTCTGCGAGAGCTATTTGAGGGTGAAAACAGTCGCAATGCTCCAAAAAAATAATCATCAGTTATTTGTGACAACAACCCCCCCCCCCCAAAAAAAACACCTTCTGAACTGGCATAAAATTACATCCACTCAAGTCACCATAGTAGCAAACAGTCAAATATGTGCACAGCACTTGGTTAAAGCTCATACATTTTATATATAGATATAAAAATTCGTATCACTTAAGGCACAAACCAAACAGTCACTCTGCATTTACACAGCCCCGTTTTTCTCAATGTACATTTTGGACAGGGATGCCGCCATGGATTTGGCCAACTCCTCATCCCGTCTCCTCTGCATCTGCGAGTGTCGGCACCAGTCCTCGTATTCGGGGTTGTCCGCGCAGGTGTCCATGAGCACGTCGTAGTGTCCGTTGCTCAGCCAGCTCAGCCAGACGGCTGGCTTGGACGGGTCCTCCTCGCCCAGGAAGTGCACCATGGTGGACACTGTGGGGCTCTCGGCGCTGCCCCCTGTGGTCAGGTGGATGTTGACGTTGAGCATTTGGCTCATCGCGAGAAGTTCGGGGTATCCGGCCCAAGCGCCGTCCTGCGCCGCGTTGATGAGGAACTCGCCGGCGTCGCCCTCGATCACCGGATTGAACTGGTCCAGGTGGTCGGCGATGTGATGCACCGTGCGCTCCCGCAGCTCGCCGTGCCCCGCCTGGTCCCCGTATGTGGCTTTGCACACAGCTCGGTAGAGACAGTTACCATCCGGGATGATGTGGTAACGGAACTTGCGTCTCTCACGGAGGTACTTATTCTGCGTTTCCACCTCGGCCAAGTAGCGGGCCACCTTGTCATCGCGGGCCACCTTGTCGTCGACACTTTGCTCCTGCAGGACACTCAACTCAAAGTCGGATGTTGCCCCCTCATCGCTCAGGAGGGGTTCTGGTGCATCGCCACAAGGCTCTTCTTCGGGCACCAACCTGTTACTCCTCGCCTCATTCGCAAACAGAAGACTCTCCGGGGGGTCCTCGAGAACAAGTCCATCGATAAAGTCGACCAGTTCGTCGTCAGGGGATGGGGGCTTGGAAACCCTGGTGATTTGGACCGGTACCGTCCTCTCCACTCCGTCCGCTCTTCGTATAAGTAACTCGGCAGTGGATGTGAAATAAACAGGCCTGAGCCTCGAGGAGGGGGAGGCTTCGTAGCAAGAAAAAGCAGGCATGTTTGCGGAAGGAGCAGTCACGTCTGGCTGGCTCGGTCCAGGTGAGTCTTCCTCAGGCGGCGTGGCGGTTCCGCCGGATAAAGCGATGGTGACTTTGCTGGACGATCTCGGGAAGTGCGTCAAGGCGCTGTTGTAAAGCTGCATGTCGAGGCGCGCGTCCTTTATAACAAGCCCGCAGCCAGCCAGTCACAGCTCGATGACGGCCACAACTAAAAATACCGCCGCTTGTCACCGACATCGACTTGGCGAAGTTGGAGAGAAAGTTTTGACGTCGGTGCCCCTCTGTTCCGGATAGCGAAAGGGTGGGGAGGGAAGGGGACACTCTATACTTCGGGACCTTCACCGACACGGGGTGCCTCCCGACAAGCTGAGAGGCGAGCTCGGCGGTTGTAAAACACTTGTCAAGCCCAACCGGGTGACGACCGCTGTCGATCCGTTTGCGGCGCCTTCAAAATAAAACAATTCTTCTTGGATCCAGGTACTTGAAGTACTCGCACGCTCGACTTAAGTAGAAGTACAACAAATACTTGTCCAGAACTAGACAAAATCGGATGTACTGATTCGACTCTCTAGACCGGTGTGATAATAGTTTTCGTTCTGAATTTTATTTTTAATTTATTTAGCTTTAATTAGTTTTTAGAGCAAGTTTGTTTTTAATTTCTTCTTAAATGCCTTGTTGTAGTTAAAAAAATAGTTTTAGTGTAGCCTTATATATATATATATACACACACAATACAATACATGCTGATCCTCCAGCAGCAAGAATGTGGGTAGAAAGAAGAAAAAACAAACACCGTTCAATTAAGTGCAATATAAATACAAAATGGATACATCGGCAGTGCTATTTACAACTGTTTATATATATGTGGGGGGTTGCATGTTTGTCAGCAGCAAAAAACTATTCAAGAATGTAAAAAGTAATCTGCAGAGGTATTTGGTCACAGATGCAGTCATAACTCAAACATTTAGTTGCATTGTCGCCCATTTTAGGACAATTCCACCACCACATGCACTGGAGCGCCGACTTGTTTCATGCTCATACAGACGAGGGGAAAAAAAACAACCCAAATCAACTTCAAGTAGCCCCCAGATTGAGAATCATTTGCCTTCATAAAAGGGTACATTACACAAACTGCGCCAGTATGGATGACATTCTAGCGAATTATTTATTTTGATAAGTGTAAATCCACCATATCTTGCGCGCTTGACAGCTTTACTTCCGGTGCTCCGCGAAGGAACGCCGTCAATGGGCTATCAATGTCAAATATGTGATACGTCCGCCTGGTTGTGTAATAACGCTTCAAGTGAATATAGTGCGTTCACACAAAATCAAGTACACTTAAGCTCTTGGTGAAAAATAATTTTAGCCATTGACAATTGAATGAGACCATTGCTTATTGATTTATAAAATAAACACATTCGGTGGCCTAATAAAAAGTGTTTCTGTCACTATAGTGATGCTTTTGCGGGGCAATTAAATGTCAACGTTACACACGACGGTTTTAACCGCACTGTTCGACACTGAACGATGGCGCACATTGTACCGACACCATCTAATTCTAAATATAGGGAC